>NC_056749.1:452489932-452537432 GCF_019279795.1 Protopterus annectens | reverse complement strand
GCCCGCTTTAGTGTGCTTTTTCGCTTGTATTCAACTCAGCACAGCTCCTCGTCGTGTCCTGCAGAGTTCTACAAGCAGCAGAGAGCAAAATAGTGACTTTTTCCTGATTTAAGTATTTTTTTCTGGCTTTTTGATTATTTACTGCTTAGCGACTGCATTTTCGCCTGTTTATACAGCTCTGCATTCTATTTAAACTGTTTTTGTGTTGATTAACTGTTTTGCACTTTTAAAAAAGTTATTTGTTGCTTAATTTTACCTGTAGGCTAACACACTCAAGTGCGCTAGCCGCTTAAAAGCATTTATAGCATTTACTGTCTGTTTTTCCTCTGTTTTCTGCAAAAAAAAAAAAAAAAAATCTTGTTTTCCCGCCTTACTGAACTAGAATAGTCCAGTCTTCAGAGTTTGCTGATCTCTGGGCTTTGGCTTGGTTCCTGTGCTATTCCACCAGTGTTGTTCACCAGTGGGAGTGGGGAGCACTGAGCAGCCTATTTGTCCCTGGAGCAGTGGATCCAGCCAGAAACTTGTAGTCTATTGGCCATTTTGGGTCAATTCCTAGCTCTTTTCAACCCCCTGCTATAAAGCCCACTTTAGCGCGCTTTTGCGTGATTTAGCGTGGAGTTGCCCATAGAGCACCATCGGGCAGCGCCGGTTAAACAAGGTTAAACTATTTCTGGCTCTGTAAGGTCTGCTCTTCAATTTTTCCCCTGGAACTTCTCTACTTGCAATCTAAACAGTCTATTCTCTATCTCAAAAGCTCAGCACTTGCTCCTAAAGCATTTTTATATAGCTAAAGCTCAGCACTTGCTCCTAAAGCATTTTTATATAGGTAAAGTACTTGTATACTAAACAAAGTACTACATTAGCCTAGAATCCCCTTGAGTACCCATTTCCCTATAGGTCCCTTCTGACTCAGTTACACAGCAAACTTTTTCACTTTTTCTAGCATGTCAAAGGGGTCAGTTGCTAGCGTCCTCTCCTGTTCAGCTGGTGAATCTGGGCATCTTGAGGCAATGTTACAATTGCCTCATGTACACAGACAACCCACTCCTTCTCCCACAAAACACAAATACATGTGAGAGATGAAACTATATAGCCAAACTGGAGGCTGAGCTCTCTCAACTCGGGACTGGCAAGACCAGACAGGAGGAGAAGGAAACCACGCACACCACAAACCCAGTTTCACATAGAACTATCACAACTGCAAAACAAACACATAAACACACAAAGACATACTCGGAGGCACTGATCAAAAATCTACCAAAACTACAGAGGCCTCCAAAGCAGACACCCAAGCAACTGCCACCTCAAGACATAAGACATGCAACACATAGTTCTCAAAGTCAGTGTGCTAAAGAGTCACAGCCCTTAAGGCCAAACTCAATGCCAGACAAACTTGTTATAGGTGACTCCATAGCCAGACACACTGACGTCCCACTCACCAGACTGAACAAGGAAAAGATCACAGTAAGCTGCCTGTCAGGCGGTAGAATCTGCCACATAACACAAGCACTCAGGTCATTCCACAGCAAGTACAAGTATGACTCAGTCATTGTCCATGCCGGTGTGAACGACCTGAGACGTACCTCCCTGGACTACATGAAAAGAGACATAGAGGAGCTCTCAGATTATGTAGCCCAGGCCGGTATGACCCTGACCCTGAGCAGTATCCTACCCTCACCAAGAATGATGCCACAATACAGAGACAAAATGATCAGCTTTAATAATTGGCTTAATTACTGGTGTCATTCTAAGGGGATCCAATGTCTGTCTGCCTGGGATGACATGCTTGACAAGCCACGCTGCTTCAAGGGACGGCTTGCACCTGTCACCCTGGGCTTCGGATATTGGCAAAGGCTCTTGCCACCCCATAGTGCCTTTTTAGGCAAGGCTCAAATGATAAACCTACTGCCCTAGAAAACAAAATGGAGAAAAACTAAGGGTAATACTGCTCAATGCCAGAAGTCTAAACCTCAAGATGCATGCCCTCGAAGCCCTCCTCAGTATGGAGAACATCGATGTCTGTGCTGTGACTGAAACCTGGTTCAAGGCTCCTGAGAGCAACCCAGCACTATCAGGCTATACCTCATATCATGCGTTCCGGCCCCAAAATCCGGACCGAACCACAAAAGGAGGGGGAGTATCCATATTCATAAAGGATATCCACACCTCCAGGTTAGTGGCAACGCACGAAGCATCGGAGACCATCCAGGTGCAATTAACCATAGGTAAAACTGCCCTACAGTTTGTAACATGCTACAGACCACCTTCTCAAACTCAGGAAACCCACACAGCCTTCCTGAAGACACTGGAGAGTATGAATGTCTCTCCAAACACCATCATATTGGGTGACTTCAACTACCCAAACATAGACTGGGAACATTACTCAAGCCCCAACACCCTAGCCCAAAGGTTCCTTGAGTTCATAAACTCAAATGCTATGGAACAACTAGTCACCATTCTTACAAGAGGAGAAAATATACTAGACCTGATCATCACAAACATGGGGACAAAATGCTCCACACCGGAAGTATATCCCTCATTGGTGAGATCAGACCATAAATTAATCTCACTGGAGATCCACATCCCACCCCCACCCCCAGCAAAAAAGACCACAGTGAAGAACTTCTCAAAAGCAAACTTCACACTTCTTAAGACTGGAGTGGTATCCTTCAAGGCCCCCGAGCCAGTGGAAACCACAACCCACGCTGCTGAAACCCTTACAAATGCCTTCTACGAGCACCTCCAGGAATGTATGGATCAAGCAATCCCTAATAAAATCAAGACCCTTTCCACCAAAGGCAGGCGCCCGGTCTGGTGGGCCCCAGCCATAAACAAACTACAACAAAAGGAGAAAGCTACTACATGACAGAGCAAAATCCCTAAAAGGGAAGGCATCTCTGATCAATACTAGCAAAAAACTACGATCACTCATAAAATCATCCAAGGCCAACTTTGAGAGAAAAATCGCTAATGACACAAAAGACAATCATAAAGCCTTCTTTAGCTATGTTAGAAACCTGGGTGGAAACTCCCAGATATGCTCAGAATTAGTCCAAAATTATAAAAAATTCACTGAACCCACAGACATTGCCAACATACTGGCAGACAGGTTCAGTGCAAATTTCTCCCCTCCCTCCCCTCCAAAAGGAGAAATATCTATCCCACCAGAGTCTAGCCTCCCAAACATCTCAGATACCCAGGTGAGAGCTGCTCTCTCTAAAGCAAAAAACACAGCATCAATGGGACCGGACGGTGTCCCCGGCTGTGTGCTACACGAACTCAATGAGGAACTAAACCCACACATAAGGCTGCTGTTTAATCTTAGCCGTACTACAGGATACGTACCCAAAGAATGGCGTACGGCAACTGTGGTCCCACTCCACAAAGGCGGTGATTCTACGGACCCTGGAAATTACCGCCCCATAAGCTTGACGAGCCTTGTCTGCAAAGCTATGGAGAGGATCATAATGGAACTCATAAATAAAGACATTGGGGACCTACAGACACTGGATCCCACCCAATTTGGCTTTGTCAAGGGCAGATCCTGCCTCTTGAACTTGGTCGACTTTTTCGAAACAGTCACTAAGGCCATTGATGAGGGTAAGGCAGTTCACACAGCCTACCTTGACCTAGCAAAAGTGTTCGACACAATACCCCACTCGGGCATCATAGAAAAGCTCACCAGCTTAGATGTAAACCCATATGTCACAAGATGGGTTGCAAACTGGCTCAAGGACAGAACACACAGGATTAGAGTTGCTGGTGCCATGTCAGACTCTAAGCCGGTCATGAGCGGTGTCCCACAGGGCTCAGTCCTGGGCCCCCTCTTGTTCGGCATTTATTTTTCTGAAGTACAGGCAAACATAGGGGGATTGTGGCTGACAAAATTTGCAGATGACTGCAAACTGGGGACCATAATTGACACTCCATCAGACACAGACATCCTCCAGAGAGGTCTCATAGAAATGGATAACTGGTGCCAGAGCCATGGCCTTAAGCTAAATGCCAAAAAATGTATAGTCATACCCTTTGGGAAAAACAAGGTAACCCCTAATTACCACATAGGTGGTAATCCATTAAACACGGAAGAAGTTATCAGGGACCTGGGGACCCAAGTTGACAGTAACCTCTCTTTTGACACTCACATTGCCAAAGTGGTTAGGAAGACCTTCTACATTGCCCACCTGATCATGAAGGGATTCACATCCAGATCAGGAGAGGTCATTGTACCCCTGTACTCTTCACTTATCAGACCAATGATTGAGTACAACGCCCCATTCGGAATGTATCTTACCCGACACCTGCAGCAGTTGGAAAGACCCCAAAAGTTCCTCACCAAAAGGATAAAGGGGCTCAAACACATGTCATACGATGCCCGACTGAAGAAACTCCAGCTCTTTTCAGTCGCATACCGTCTGCTCAGAGGTGATCTGTGCCTGACATACAAGGCCATGTCCAACCCGGAATTAATGGACATGCTCCACCTCAAAAATCCAAATCCACCAGAGCCACGAGAGCAAGAGACTTAAACCTCAACACGGATATAAATAGGACGTGCTGGAGGGACAGATTCATCACCCAGAGACTCCCTACACTATGGAACAGAATCCCAGTCCATGTGAGGCAGAGCCCCTCACTGACTCTGTTCAAGAGAAATCTTGACGAGTGGATGGGAGATCGTAGGTTTACCCCGGGAATCATCTCTGTATCACTGCTGGACAGAGGCACAGCAAACTAATGGGTATAGTATTCTCATCCTAAGGGGTGGTGAAAGCCACACACACTCTGGCTAGGCTTATAAATGCCCTAGGGCAGATAGCCTAGTATGAACCTATGAACCTATGAAGTGATGTAACCCAATGTAATTTGCAGACTGACTTTCTATATATCCCCAGTAACCCCTCCAGTTGTTTGCATTCTGTATACACAGGCACCAAAATGACACAAATTGCCCCAGCAGTCACTTCAGCAGTGAGACCATGTATGCACAAGCACTTTCCTGATACACAATGAATTATTTCGCCAAGCAACATCCTTATAATTATGAGTCTAATTTTTGTGGCTGCCAGAAAAGCAATTACTAGAAAATGGAAATCTAAGTCTAGACCAACTTTACAAGTAGTAGTGAATATAGTAACAGAGATAAAACAACTGGAACTGGGATCTTTAGGAAAAGGGATGGAGCAAACTACATAGGAAAAAAATGGGAATGTTTACAACTACAGTTGTTTCAATGCTGTTTTTGATGTATACTGTTTGCAACTAAAGTGATATGATTTTGTATGTTTTTCATTTATATAAATGTAAGATTGCCTTTGTTATATGTGTAAATTCAATAAAGATGTTTGGAAAAAAAAATGTTTCCCATTTAATCCTCCCCTTTCTCTGGTTTCAGTTTTTCTATCCACATTAGCTCACTATTTTCCATTAGGTTTCTAATATTACCTGCCCTCGGTCCAGGGAAAATCTAGATACAGTAAAGTATATTTATTTTTCCATTTGAGAGGCTGTTTAATATTTTTGTCTTATGATCCTTATGTCAATGTGCAGTTTAAATAACAACAAAAATAACGGATACATCCCTCTGTATCAAGTAGAATTATTTCTGCACAATATCTGTTGAAATAAATTCTGTAAAAGATAAAATGATTGTATTTTTTTTTCATATCAAAGTAACAAGTTATAGTTGTACCATTTTCTACACAAACAGGATGCATACTTTGCACATTTATCAGCATGATCTTTTATTTTGAGCACTGGAGTGAAGCAGGTTTTGGAACCTGTGTTGTTTGTTTGGCTGGTGTATTACAAATGAAGAAAGTTTTGTCCTTGACAGTGAAGGTCACAGCTGCTGCATGGGTCCTCTCCATCAGCACCTGTCAGACTGCTAATAAAAGCGTTCCTGACTTCAATAATGTACATGTTTAACATGTTTAACAAGATGCAAATGAGAAAAACACTTTCAAAAATCATTGCTGTTTTTAAATGAAAACTATAATAAAAAAACAGGTTTGGAGTATCTGTTTTCTAGTGCCAAATTAAGAAGCCTTAAAGCACATTGCAAACAACTTATTTATGTGATGTTTATGCATTTGATTTAAACTTTTCAGCTTAATTTCTGTTGCATTTCTCTTAATATCTCCTGTGTAACTATACAAAGTAAAGCAATCCTAGATGAGAAAATCTGGCTTGCCTCAATTTCTGGAGTTCTAAATGTTGAGAATTTCTGGAGTTCTAAATGTCTTGCTGACAGTGTTCAGTCTAAACGTTTGCAAGAATATCTTGGGCCATGACACAGTCATTACTTTGTAGAATTCTGACAGAGCATTTGGCATTAGAACAAAGTATGAACTATCAAAACATCATTTTAATATAACTGTCAACAGCAACTATCCATCTCAGGCTCTGTAGACCTGCAAAGTGAGCTCATGCAGTCAGTTATATTCCTCACATTCTAATTGTTATTCTAGATGGTTAAGTGGAGTTAAAGGTGATTGATACTTTAAATATTTGCTTTATGTTTAAAAATCCATGCACAGTGATTTGGTTTGAAACACACTGGTGTAATACTGTATTTCCTTATTACCTGAGTAAACTGTTAAAAAGAGTAGAAAACATAGCTAGTGGAAAGTTAAGGAAGGACAAGAGTGCAATATTGCCAACAGAAAAAGTTGAACCTTACCTGTGTTACTATTTCTGATCATGTAGGTCAAGCATACTAGAGCAGATTAAACCAAATGTGGACATATAAGGCTCCTATACTGAACGTGAAAAGTACAGCTTACATAGTGAAATAACCACATTTTTTGGACATTTCAGTTGGTGCCAGTTATATTTTCACCATCTGAAAATCAACTGATAAAAGTGTGCAGTTTCTCCTTTAGGAATATACTAAGAATTTTGTTTAAGTGACTTTCTCAGAACCTGATGCTATTCGTATGATGACTGAGTAAATTACTCATACATCTGTAAAATGCAGCACATTATATTGTACTACTTATAATATTCAGTGTTACTCAACCAGGACCACAGAAAGAGAATGGAGAAAGAAAGTGGGATCGGATGTTTCTTTCTCATTATGTCCTTGTACTATATTATACCTTGTCTATTGCTAGTGACTGCAGAGTTCCTTAATTGTTGTCTTATGTTCATTATACCTTTCTGTAATTAGTATGGTCTGTCAGGATTAATCTAGGTTATAACACTTAGATTCTACATCCTCTGCATTCATTCAGTTACCAATCGCTCTCTCATACACACACGCAGGCACTTCTACATTCATACACACACTCTGCATTCATTCATTTACCGATCGCTCTCTCATACACACACGCAGGCACTTCTACATTCATACACACAGTCTGCATTCATTCATTTACCGATCGCTCTCTCATACACACACGCAGGCACATCTACATTCATACACACACTCTGCATTCATTCATTTACCGTTCGCTCTCTCATACACACACGCAGGCACTTCTACATTCATACACACACTCTGCATTCATTCATTTACCGATCGCTCTCTCATACACACACGCAGGCACATCTACATTCATACACACACTCTGCATTCATTCATTTACCGATCGCTCTCTCATACACACATGCAGGCACATCTACATTCATACACACACTCTGCATTCATTCATTTACCGATCGCTCTCTCATATACCCAAGCAGGCGCTTCAATATTCATACACACAATCTTCATTCACTCCTGTACCATTCGCTCTCCCATACACACATGCAGGCACCTCTATATACATACACACACACTTCATTCTCTCTGCACGCACTTGCAATCAGTGCACCAAAATACACAAGACTCAAACCCACTACCCTAGCCTACATCATGTCAGCTTACCTTACTACAGGTGAAATTAATTCAGCAGTAAGAAGCAGTTCTTGTCGCAGGCAGAAGAAAAAACACGAGACCTTCGAAACTGCAATAATCCGATTGGCTGCCACTACTTGCATAATCGACCGCTTTACTAGTGATTTTCTTCAAAAACTTCAATGTGAGTAGCATGTAAAAACACACTGAATCGTAGGTATATGATATAAAGATCAAGTCAGACTATGATTTAAGCATGTTTTACATGCTGCTCACATTGAAAATCTGCATTGCAGTTTGTCACGTCAGTGGAAGGTACTCGGTGGTAACAGCTTACAATTCCTATCGTCTCACAGCGCACTCGGGTGTAAGCACAGAGGCGCTGTGAGACGGTACTTAGGGTGGACAAGATTTTAGAGTGGAATAGGTACAGAGGGTTAGGCTGAATAAGTGAAGAGGGGATAGAATGGTAATGAGAGTAAGACTGAGGGTGTAGTTGGGTTTGTATGATGGTTATTTTTGTAGGTAATATTGGACAAGCATTGGAGAAATATGAGCTGGCATAGTATATGGGAATTAGGAACACAAGGAGGAAGCAGGGGGTGTGGAAGGTGTGGCAACTTAAGGAAAGAATATCTGAGCAAAAGGAGAATGATATGTGCATATTTGGAGAAGAGAGCTGGCTATGAGGAAGAGAAGCTTTATAAAGAGATAAAGGTTTTCTAGAAGTATAAAAAAGAGGAGGGGACTTTGCTAGGGAGGTAGACAGAGTGATGAGTTTAAGTGGGAAGGCAGTAAGTAGTAAGAGTGATGAGTTTAAGTGGGAAGGCTGTAAGTAGGAGGAGTGAAGAGGGAAGAGCTCCTATTGGGTAATTAGACTAGGAGGGTTTGGAAAGTGAGGAATAAAGCTAGGCGTGCTGGGGCGGGCGGTTGGGGGCACAGTAGGGGAGAGGAGTGAGCCCGCAGGGTGAACAGAGCAGGAAGAAACACCCTGGATGCTTTACAGGCTGGGAAAATCAGTCAGAGTCAGGTTGGTAACTTGTAGGTCAGCTAAACCGTTTATGGAAAAAACAATCAGTCAAACCTCTCAGTCTTTGTTAGTTGCAGTATATGGGTACAGAGACTGAAATACAGGGCTAAGGAACTGAAAATACAATGTTCAGGATGTATTTGTTAGGTTTAGTAATACTATTATAGAACCTATGAACCCATGTCAGTGAAATATTTTTTTTTTCAGTATGAAAGTCTAAAGCTATGGTTTCCTCACACTCCAAATGTTTGGAATGGGCTGAATCTTCTAAAGCACACCCCCATGCAGTGATTGCTCTGACTGAAAAATTCTGTGAGAATGAGAAGAAAGAACTTTTCTTGCCTGAGGTTTGAACTGACATATAAATAACAGAAATCAGTTTCTTAGTAAAGCCCCAAAGAAACTGCCCTGTCTGTAGAAGAAGAGACTGAATGTTCAAAGTTGTTGTCACCAAACAAACTTTTCCAGGGTAAGGCTTGACCATTAGGCGCACTGGTTCCAGCTTCCATAATCCCCTCCCATCCATCCAAAAACCCTTCACCTTCCCCAGCCAATGACAAAAAGGTTTTTTTCCTGGTCCACTCTGGGCTTCCATACTGCAGCAGAGAAGGTGGCTATACCCCGGTCATGCTGTCTGTCAATTCTACACCAAGAGAACTGGGAGAACCAGATGAGTGGTCTGAGGAACAATGAATGGCCACAAAAGAGTCATCCACTAGCAGATGAGTCAAAGAAGGAGCCAGAGATAATAATGCCATGGAGACTGACGTCTGATCCATAAATAAGTTGTGTGTGAGCCTTGGAAGTGGTTAACCCAGAAGGGTTGGTAAGGACATAAATGGGAAACTAGTGGCTCTGTGGTAAGTATATAACTAACAATCCCTCACAAGCACTATGATCATTCCACAATACATTAAATTACAGAATGGCTTATGTTTTAGTCACCTCACAAAAAGTTCACAAAAGTGCTAGCATATCGGTCCATTATATAAGAAAGACAGTCTCCTTTCCTTTGTTTCTGCAAGCACAACAGCTTTCTTCTAACCAAAAACACAAGTTTTACACATAAACAGCAATTAAATAAAAGAAGACTTTCCCCAATGAGGAGTAATCTGCCCAGTGTGAAGTTTGTTAGGTGACTGACAGGAAAAGTGGGGTCCGCAAAAGAAGCCCTTGTTTGGGAGCAAATAAAAAAAGATCTTCTCCACCTTCCTTATATATATGAAGTGCTTTAAGCATTTCTGGCATGTAGAGCACCTGGAATGTGCCCAAAATGTTTAGAAGCTGGTTGGTGCAGGTAGGGGTTAAATCCACAAGGCTTAGAGTACTGCAATGAATATCTGTGTAGAGTATTTACATTTATTTGAACAACACACTAATTCTTTTACCATAACTCAATTTAATTTCACTAACATGCATCAAGTTTTCAGGTATTACATTTTATAGCTATTTGAATATTAAAGTAGAAATTAATTTTATTTAGGCTATTAAAAAGAATATGCTTCTACGTTATTGCATCACCTAAGAATCTACTATTTAAAAAACAAAATGTCAAAATAACATAGATGGCTCAAAAGTCTATCTTAGTTGTGAATTAAACAAAGTTTCAAACAAATGGATCTAAGACTTAAAATCTGTAGTGCAAATTTCACTAGAAATCTATCAGTGATATAACAAATGATATTAATAGACAGAAGAATGCCAGATATGTTCCCTTTTAATGAAGATGTTTTGCATCATAGTCAGAAAGTTTGTGTAAATGAGTTTATATATTCAAATTCTTCACAGCTATACATGCAATTCATAACTTTATTAATAATAATTGGAGAGTTTTACGTGAAAGTAAAATCATATATTAAACATCATGAAATGTGAAATATGTTTATGAAAGGTACCCTGTATCAAAAGTTTGACTGTAAAAGAATGGAGAAAGGAGTTGGTTCTATCATGTGTGGTTTACCGATAACTCAAATATGTTTACATATTATAACACTATAAATGTTAATTAGTTACCAGTTTTGCTTTCTGTAATCTGAAGCTTACAGTTGGCAAAAGTATGAGGAAAAAAGTCATATTCAAAAGTTTGAATACTCATATGTTATTCAAACAAAAGCAATATCAATGGTTTAAGCAAGCATGTTGATAAATGTTAGTGTTTTAACTGATTCATATTTTAGTTGCTGACAGAAATTTTCCTTCTATGCAAGGTGAACATTTCAAAAAATTATTGGAAGATTATGAAAAATATTGGCAAGTATAGTTGTAGCCTCCTTAACAGGGCTGAAGTGATTAGTATTAGGTCACTTTTAGAAAGGGAACAAAAAGGCCTGGCTTTTAAATGGGTACATGATAATTTATCTTATTGTTCATTATGTCTGATATAATACTAAAGCCAAATCGTTTACATTTTGATGCATCATACTGTTCGGTAAATGATTTTTTAGCAGTTATGGTTGGCATTTTCCATTTTCTTTTGTTTTTTAGTATTTGTGTTTTTAGCTGTAGATATGGCCTGTGGTTGTTACTATTTTAATTACTTAGCAGTGCCAGTTGCACCACTGAATTGACTCTTGGATTCAACTTCACTCTATGAATATGTCATGTCTTTGCAGTCTCTGCAGCAACCTGTGTAACATCCTTTACAGAGTTCAGATTGGTTAAAAACACTTGTGAATCCATTTCTGACTAGTAGCTATCAATGTGGACCATTCAAGAGAAATGAGTTCAATTCCTGATTTTATTATAAGTAAAAAAAAATAAACATTTGTTACAATATAAGCTTAACTGTTCAATAAATTTTTTGTGTAAAGACGTAACATAAGGATTCATAAAGAACCCTATCAATTGTGTTAAGAGCTGTGATAATGAGAGGTATTGCCAAATATAACAGAAGAACTAGGGCAGTGGATATGTAACATATGCCAGCATAGTTAGCTGGAGTTTTCTAAAGAATTATATGTCATTTGTATATCAAACTGGCTTGTACAGGTGTTTTTGTTGAAAATGTATTTAAAGCTGCTTGTGTTAAAAATGTATCAACAGTGGCTCCTGCTGGGCAGAAAATAAATACAGCTGTATTTCAGACTGTATTGTAAGTATTGAAATGAGTATATTGTAGCAGAGGATACTGGAAGACAAGAGGTAGGTTAATTTTAGTCCAGCTAACTTTGAAAAATATTCTGAAATTAAATTACCTCGTTTAGGGTGTAAAGATTGTATCTTACAGTTCTGCTTGCAACCAGAGACAAAATGTCTGTAAAATCCAGAACTAGGAATCCTACTGTATTTTCATTAGGGGTGAACTAATTGCTACCCAGGAAGGGTAGAAGTTTTTGATATGGTTTTATAACTTCCAGATGCTGTAACACATCTTAACAAAACTCTATATGTGTGTATTATGACACATATGTGCTAGATTCTGGTTCAGTTTCTAGTAAAGGAGGTAGTGCAGGAACCAGAAGTCAGATAAGAAGATGCATGTGATGTCATTCTGTAATCCAGTACTGAAATGATGCTTTAATACTAGATGAGACAGAAGTCTTAAGGCAGTCGTTTGTGAAATTTGATAAAGAAGGACCACTCACTCACTTCATCTTGTCTTACTCTAGTAAGTGAACCAGGGGGCAGTAATTCTTTAGATCAGGCAGGAACATATTGTGAGATTAGTTAAGCATTGTTTTTTTCTGTATCTGTGTGAATCTTTCCATCAGTGTTATTTTTAATATTTCCTGTGGCTAAAACTCTGGTTTTTATTGTAAACATATATTTAATATTTTCATGTTCCTTTATTATTTATTAATAAGTATATTTAAACTTTACATTGTAGCTTGTCTTTTAGAGAATAGCTGAACCTTTGAGAGTACTTATATTTATTTGATGACACTGTGGTCACTCCTGAAAGCCTTGCTGCATTATTAAACACTACATTTTGTGTTAGTATTAATTACTCAGTGTTAGAGTGCAGATATTTGTAATGAATTTACTATAGTACATTAAAGTAGAATAATAGACCTAAAAATATACAATTAGACTTGTGTTTTCTTGTATTCATTCAGTTTCAGGGAAAGACAGTTTATTAGAAAGGAAAAGATAATCTTGCTGGCTAAGCATAAGATGTGCAGAAATAATAGTTTTCAAGGGACTACTACATAATGTTCTATTCTCAAGGGAAAGATATGTGTATGGAATGCTAGATAACAAGGGAGTTAGGCCAAGGTAGGCACCTGCAAGGACAAGACAAGGCCTGAAAACCAAGGTTAGGGGAGTGGATACAGTTTCCAGAGGAAAATCATTGCACTGAATTAATATAAGGTATATGTTTAGAACAGGAAAGTCAGTTTGGAGCCTGTTTCAAGACTTGTTCAACTGTAGTTCTTATACTTTCGTACTTTCAGTTATTCGATATAGCATGCTGCTATATATCATTTAATTATGATGCTGTGGCATTTACATTTGCTATTATATGTTACTCACTATAATAAACAATTCTTAAGCAATCAGTGGCAATAGAACTCTGATTTCTTACAATAGCACCCAAACCAGCCTGCTGCTTGGGGAGAGATGTATAATTCTCAGAACCCAACAGATACTCTGGAGATTTGTGATGATAGACAGCTGTAGTGAGTAAGCCTTCCAAGTGCAGTTTCAAGTGCAGCAGCCAGCTTAACTTCAAGGTTTCATTATTGCAGCATGTTTTTATTTATTTTTTTCTTAGCAGTTTACAGTGACACTTTTTTCCAGTATGTCATTAAGTACAGGAAAAGTTGTGACAGACTTTTTAGCAGCACAGCATAGTTTTTCAGATGAGAGACAGTACCCTCCATGCAGAAGAAATTGATGACACTACAGAAACTTCTTACAAAATAAATGTTTTGGTAAAGATCGCACTAATATTCCAGACTAAACTCCACACAGAAGACAGCTTCTACAGATGACACACCACCTCTCCTTATGTAAGCATTCATTTTTCTGTTAAGAATGGATTTCATAACTAAGTCAGCCAGCAAATGTTCAGTCAGTCTAAATATTTCTACAGTTGACTCACCTGATGTTGTGTGGTTAAAAATGCTGGTTGTGTTATGCAAAACTGTATTTAATGTGATGCATTTTTATCCAAGCACACTGCTAAACCCCAGATTACTGCTAAAGCAGTAGCAGTGTTAGTGTGATTGAGACATTCATACTACCAGTAAATACTGTGACTACAATTGATAAATTACAGATTTTGATAAGTAAACTAGATGCTTCATGAAAAAAATGGTTCATCTTGATTTAAGTGATTATAGCATGTTTTTGTCAAAATGGAATACCAGCATAATCCTGAAGGTGAGCAGAATAAGCTGGCAGTGAGCTATAAAAAATGACTTAAAGACAAGGATAGGTATATTACTGCTTTCAGACAGGATGCAGAGGAGCCAATCACTGGGATACAAGACTTTCTTAAGACTAATAATCAGTACTTCAAATCAGCTGCAAAAGACATGAGAGATCAAGGGCAGTTTTCACATCAGTTAAAAACTGTTGCTGCAGATTCAATGGATGTAACTACAGCTCAAAATTGTATCATAGATCAAAACTGTTACAGACTACCCAAATGGGATGACAGGAATGGATTATTTCAGAATGCATGTTCAAGGATGCATGCTGCTTTTCAAGCCTTGACACAGAAAATGTGTTTTGATCCAAGGCTTTTAAATCAATTTAGAAGAAATAGAACAGACAGTCTTATAAAAGCTGCAGCATTTTTCTCTTTAGCATACACAGTGGTGCACAATTATTCTGACAGAAAATGGCACAGGATGATATACAGAAACACGTGATTTAAGCTTTTTGCCAAAGAGTTCAGGCACTTGATACAGCCATTTAGGTGAATGTGATTGCTACTGCCAAAACACTAGAAGAAGCATGTTTAGTCATTAGACAAAAGCTGCTTTTGCAAGCATCATAAGCAAATAATAAAATATTTTCTATAGACACAGAAATCACAGCTGTGAGATGTAATGCATCATCTATGGCAGAAAATAGGGCCGCCATTGAATGCTTTTTTTGCAAAAAGTTAGGACATGTAAAAAAGCAATGTCCTAAATAGTGGATGTAAAAAAAACTTTGTGTTAAAGCTGGTATTAATGCCCCAGTTCCAGTTATTCCTAATAATACCAGGCAGGTTAGAAGGTCCGAGGGTGGTGCAGTGAGTGAGATCACTGACAGACCACCTTGTTATTTACAGTATGATTCATTGCATTCTTGTCTGGAAGGTTTCAAATCAGAGCCAGATACAGCACAGACAGTTCCTTTAGCTCCTACTCAATGTAATGTTCACACTCATTTATTGTTCTTTGAAGAAAGTGCAGATACTGCACTGTTGGGGAACCAGACCACAGGAGACACTCCTAGTTTTTCAGACATAGTTCAGTCTAATAGCGTAAATGAGAGTGTAAATGAGACAGAAAGTTCCAGCCAGAGGGATGGCTAGAAGTATGCAGTAGCCTAAGTTAACTTGAAAGCTAGTACTATGGCAGATGACTTTCAAAATATTTATGAGGCATGTGGCTGCTCAGCACCAAATCATTTGGTGTATTTGACCTCATTTAATGTTGTTGTTGTCTTTCGGCTTTTCCTGGTTAGGGGTTGCCACAGCAGAACTCCAGTCTGCTAATGATTGGCAGTAGATTTTCACGAACGCCAAGGTGCCAGATTGATGTTCAACCTTCAGCGAAGGCACGCCCATTTATGCATGTCTTTCGAAAACCCACCAAACCGTGGGGAGGACATGCAGACTCCACACAGTAGGCACTCCCCGCACTCCAGCCAAGAATTGAATGGGAGAACTTCTTGCTGTGAGGCAACAATGCTACTGCTGCTCCACTGCAGATATTTGACCTCATTTAATGTTATTGATGGGAAAGGGATTATGGAACAATGTACTAATTGATACAGGGGCATCCATTTCAGTTACAAACAGACTTCTGCCAGAGGACCCAAGTACAGTTCTAATGCTATCAGGACTTGAGGGGTCAAAGGTACCTGCAGTCAACAGCAGACCTTTGAAAATCAGATTCCTGGTTAAAGTCAATCAGCCTGGAAAAAGGTAACAGTAAAATTTTTGCTACAAACTCAGTGTGACAATACCATTTTGGAAATGGACATTATGTCAGGATTAGGTGTTGTGTTAGATTTTAATAACAAAATATTGTGGAGAAATAAAGATGCTATGATATGTACAGTGGTGCAGACACAAGAGACAGCCAAAAAGCTGCGTACAGTAAACTGCACAAATGAGGTACAGGATTTAAGATATCTATTAATGCAAGGGATTCCAGAGTTATGGATTAAAGATAAAAACAGACTGGTTTGGTTGCCACTGCCATTGTAAGGTCAGATGAACCTACAGACAGGTTAACATATTAGTACCCCATTCCCAGAGAAGCAATGAAAGATATCCATAAATGCATTACAGATTGGGAAGGAAAATAAATCATAATTAAAAGGTCAAGTCCACCAAACTCACTCGTGTGGCCAGTAAAGAAAAAAAGATGGCAGATATAGATTAGTATTAGGCTTGAGGCTTTTTAATAAGTATACCACCCCAGCAGCACATGTGGTGCCTGGTACACCTGACATGGCTGTTAAAGTGGATGCACAGAGTAAATGCTTTACAGTTTTTGATTAACCAAATGGATTTCTTGCTAGACGTTTAGCTGAATCCTCAAATGAATGTTTTGCTTTTAACCTTGAGAATACTCAATATTTGATGACACGTCTACCAATGAGATTTTGTAAATTCTCCAGTGCTGTTTTGTCAGACATAGACACTGTTACAATATATAAATGATATCCTGATAAAGACAAAAACAGAAAATGAGCACTTACAGATACTACATGACATTTTCCTAGCCTTTAAATATGCTGGGTTTAAAGTCAATCCAAGTAAAATGCAGTTATAGCAACAACAGGTCAAATTCTTGGGGGTGACTGTACAACTCCAGATTCAAATCCCATGCAGGGAAAGAGTGCACTCTGTTTTGAGCATGCCCTTATCTACCACATTCCAAAATTTGCAGAAGGTTTTAGGAATTATAAACTATAACAGGGATTTATAAAAGACTATGCAGTACTGGCAGACCCTTTGTATAAAATGATTGATGCAAAATTACCCAGTACTACAATTTTGGTATGGTCAGAAGAGGGAAAAAAGGCAGTGGAGACATTGAAACAGAAACTGGCAATAATTACTGAATTAATTACACCATGAGCAGAATACCCAATTTATTTTCAAGCAACAACTGGAAATGACAGCATTTCTGCAGTTTTGCTCCAGAAGTTCCCACATATTTTACAGCACGGTATCCAAACCAGGCTAATAGCCATTACATTTTTCAGCAGAATGTTATCTTCAGTGAAAAAGGGTTATCACACTTATGAAAAGGCTTTGTTAGCTATGTATTGGGGAATTCAACAGTCAGAATTCATCACACAATTTTCTCCACTGATAGTGCAAACACCACAAGATTGTATTGTATTCAGACAGACATAGAGCTGTGAATCCAGCTACACTTCCCAAATGAATTATAGGTATAGAACAGAAGAATATATCAAAAGAGGACAGGGAAAATATTTGTCTCAATGGTTGCTGTACAAGGGTACTTTTCATACTTGTGAGGAACAGATGAACAGAATTCCTAATTCATCTTTTTCAGATCAATTCAATGCAGAGGTCAGGTGTGTGTATGTAGATGGTTCAAGATTTTATGAAGAAGGCACATATTACACAGGATTTGCAGTTTACACTAGCACTACTAAACCAGAGACCAATATGATCTAGCTTTCTCGGCATTTGTCAGCCCAACAAGAGGAGTTGGAGTCTGTTTTATATGCTATAAAACAGTATGAAGACAGTCAGTTGAACATTATTAGTGACAGCTGTTATGTGTTAACAGCCCTTACCATATATCTGGAAATTTGGGTTAGGAGGGGATATGTGGACATTAAAGGTAAACCTTTACAGCATGTAGCATTTTTGAACGAAGTAAAAGCAAAGGATGGAAAAGCAGAAATATATGAAGCATTTGCAAACTAAAGGCACATCAAGTAAAATATAATCTTCATTTCTCTGGCAAATCTGTAGCTGATGCAGCAGAAAGAAAGGCTGCCAAAGAGGAAGTTCCTTTATATCCAGAGCAGTGCGAGAAGACCAAAGTGGGAGATATCACAGAGGTGAGCCAAGGGAGCTCAACAGTAGAAGCAGATTTGACAAAGATACAGGGAATGCAGGCAATGCTGATGAAATAGCACAGTGTGAAGTTGCCAGGCTGGTTGCTGCAGTAAATCTGCATATGTACAAAAAAAGCAGGGGGCACTTAAGCCCTACATACCAAAATGACTTGCTAAGCAGTTAGTCAAGTACAACCATCAGTTATTTGGCCATTTAGGCTTCAAGAAAGTTTAGCCTGCCATAAAATACATGTTTTGGAATCCTCAGCTAAAAACTCTATGTAAATAAATACAAGAGGAATGCATAATATGCCTGCAGATAAACCTACATGAAAGAAATCTCAGTTGGAAAGAGTGCCAGCTTCAGAGGAAGCATGATACAGTATACAGATAGATTTTGAAGGACCTCCTCTCCCAGCAAAAGGGGGGGTAGCTGCATTTGTTGGAAGCAGTAGATACTTTTAACACGTGGGTGGAGGCTATTTCCACTAAGGAAATGCAGAAAAAACGACATCATCTGCATTATGGAATACTATTTTTTCACATTGGACATGGCCCCAGATCTCTGAATCTGGCAATGGTACTTAATTCACCAGTCAGGTTATGAAAGAACTGTGTAACTGCCTCTTAGGGATACAGCAGAGAAGTCATGTTCCATATCACCTGTAGGAGAAGTGATAAGAATGACAGAGACAGGAACATTAGAACTGTGCATATTGACCAATTAAATCTTGTTAAAAATACAGATGTAATTAAAAAAAATTAAACTGCTTTTTGTACTTTGCAGGTCATGACATGGAATACATTACCAACTGTGAATTTGTGAATATTTTGACAGAATCTTTTTATTTGAAATTTATACTTTTCGACAGCAGTCATCCAGCCTTGGACAGGAGATGGGAAAGGGGGGTTGGAAGGCCTAATTGTGCAAGTAACACAGCAAAGGACGTTGAAACTTTAGGGAGGCTTTTTCAATACCTCAGCAGTGACTTGGGATGATGGAAGGTAGGGCTCACTCTAGTGTTATTGTGTATTTTGTGAGGTATGGGATGCTCCATCCATCCATTATGACAACTGAATTACAAGGAGAAGAATTACTGCTGAAGATGGCAGGTGACTCACAGTTTATGCGACAGAAAATAAAACCTTTACAGCTTACTGTTTTTTTAATGTTTCTTTAGATATAGTAATCAATGGCATACAAATAATAATACATTGTTTGCATGGAATTTTATTAATGCTACAGACTTTTTAATAGATAAACAGCTTGTAAATTGAATGTAAATTAATTTGTCTCAAGCATCTGAAGGAATATTTTCTTAAGAATTGATACAAGTACATAAGGTAGATGCAGAGATGTATTCATATGAGACTAGTGACATCACGATATGAAGTTTTACAAGCTGAGTTTCAAGCTCAGGTTCTATTTATAGAACTATTTATAGAACATCACCTGGTAAAAAGGGAAGTCCTAAAATTGGACAATTTACCTGGCTCAATAGGTTTCAGAAACCACATAATTAAAAGAGACTTAAACACTGATGTTTAGGATACTGTGTAAGTTTTAGATACCTCACACATAACGTCAGAACTTGGACTTAAGGAAATTAAAAGCTGTGGATCTAGGCGATGGGGTAATCACTGGAAAAGGTTTACTTCCTGCAAAGGGAGCTGTTAAAGCTATTTGAAAATTTTGTAAATTAGCCAAGTAGCTGGAGGTATTGGCTAGTAGTATATTGGAAAACATAAAAAATCTTCACTTCGGAAATAACCAAGGTACAAGATACCGGTGGCACCTCATGGGCAAATTGGACTGGAAACCTATTCCAGGGCTGGTGTGGGACAGTTTTGAAATATCTTCAAGTAGTATATTAACTCTAACAGCATTAACTATTACAGTGACATTTTACAGATTGTGCTTTAAAAAAATTCCTGGGGTAGGTGGCATAAATCCCCTGTATTCAAATCAAATTACAGTAGTTAGCAATACAGATTTAATGCATTTGTGAGATAGCTACAAAAGACAGTCCTGTAAACTTTCATTAGGGACCTCAGGGGGAGCTGTTAGGGTGAGGATATTCTTAGTGATTCACTACAGTATAGTAAGGTAGAATAATAGGCCTAAAAATATAGAGTCAGACTTGTATTTTCATGTATTCATTCAGTTTCAGGGAAAGACAGTTTATTAGAAAGTAAGTGATAATCTTGCTGGCTAAGCATGAGATGTGCAGAAATAATAGTTCTCAAGGGAACGCAACAGAATGTTCCTTTCTCAAGAGAAAGATATGTGTATGGAATGCTAGATAATGAGACAGTTATGCCATTGTAGGTACCTGCAAGGCTGCAAAACAGGACAAGGCCTAAGAACTGAGATTAGGGAGGGGACATGGTTTACAGAGGAAAATCATTGAAATAATATAAGGTATATGTTTAAAACATGAAAGTCAGTTTGGAGTCTGATTCAAGACTTGTTCAGATGTGCTTCTTATACTACTTTTGTGCTTTCCATTACTTGATATATCATGCTGCTATACACCATGACGTTTGTATTTGCTTACTAAATCCAAAAGAAACTCTTCACACCAACAGGTCAGAACTAATAGCAGCTTTATTCACATAAACATGTTTATGTGAATAAAGCTGCTATTGGTTCTCACCTGCTGGTGTGAAGAGCTTCTTTTGGATTTAGTACATGAATTGTGAAGTTTGGAGGTATGTCATTATTTGGTTTAACATTTGTATTTACTATTATATGTCACTTCCTACAATAAACGATTCTTAAGCAATCAGTGGCAACAGAAATCTGATTTCTTACATTCAGTATAATTGGTTATCTTTGTAAAAGCATTAGATTAGCTGAGTTTGGAGTGTTCTTGTGGTAGCATCTACCTTATAGTCTGGGCAGAGGGGGCATAGTTGGTAAATATGTGCCAGCCTTTCCCAGGTGTGTGTGTGTGTGTGTGTGTGTGTGTGTGTGTGTGTGTGTGTGTGTCTCTCTCTCTCTCTCTCTCTCTCTGTCTGTATAGCAGAGTGAATAAGAGGGAGGCTCTGCTCAGACAATGTGACCGCCACCACTTTTATCCACCACATCAAGTGTTGATCTACACTTTGCGGTAGTTAACTTTAATTCAGAAATATGTAAGTTAGTTCATAATGAGGTCTTTCCTCATTACAGCTAATGCATCTCTGAATCACAAATTGCCTCTTAAGGGGAACAGGGATGGACTTTTGATTGTGGGCTTTGGGAATCTTTATGAATCCCAGGCTTGAGGTATCGTTTATGAATTCCTGCTTAGATATGAAAACTGCTTTTCATTATAATGGATACTCAGAGGTTTAAGAATTTCAATACGGTGATTTAAACATGAGTCAATCTCAGCATTAATAAAGATTGAAAAGAACTGAAGAAAAAAGTTTGGTTTGCATTATATTAAAGTCTTGCTAACAAATTTTGAGACAAAGTAAATATGTTCTTACCAAATATTAGTGAAACAGATTTTCATCTTAAATTCTCACGTCATTTTATTCACTAAAAGTATATAAAATAATATACTAGTCAGTAAGTGTGCATGAGCAAAAAGCTTTTGTCAGAAAATAGTACAAGTCTGAGTGAGACAAGAAGGACTAATGCAATGATGCTTGTGGCTACACATGGAAAAAATATACCTGTCAAAAACAGTGGTAAAAAGAATGGAAATATTGCTAATGCGCTTACTTCTGTCAGCTTCTCTGACATCAAGATGAATAGTAAGAAAAGATTCTATACAAATATTGTTGATGGTGCGGCAAAAAGAATTTCATTCAACATCACCTTACTGAGTAGAAACAGTTTTATGGGTCCTGAGAGAACTCCATAATTCAGATATGGAAGGCATAGCGAAAGAACAAACTACTAGTCTATAGACAAATCAAGAAACTCATTTGATCAATATACACAGGAAAGTAATTTAATGTATACTATATATATATATATATATATATATATATATATATATATATATATATATATATATATATATATATATATATATATATATATATACACACACACACAGACACACACACATATCAATTTATTGCCAAAACAATAATTGCAAAATAATGCAGTAGGATAATAAAAAGAAAGAGACCAGAAGCAAACTTAATACTAGTGACGTCAACATATTAAGAGAGAGACAGTCATATATATGGATTAAGGGTGGAAAATCAAAATAAGAATTAAAATAGATATCCTTAAATAATTGATCAGTGTATATAATGAAACACTATGAAAAGAAAAAAATGATTATTCTTCCTCTAAACAAAAAATGGCGATGTGCCTTTGAGAGCATTGAAAACAATCATGATACCTTGTTTTTGACAGTGGTGTACTGTAAACATCAAAAGGTAGAGTCTGAATTTTTGGTTATGTATGGACACTGGAAAATAATGGAATATCAATAGTATGAAAAATGGAGAAGGGACAATTGACTGTGGGCATTACTTTTGACTGTAGTGGAGATACGATAAAAGCTATACAGAAGATCATTCTTATGCAATAAAAGGGAGATATGTACTTCTTGTCTGCTACTGTGCAATGAAAGCAGTGTCATGCAATACATTTCAGTTGGAAATAATATGAGATACAGTCTCTACTGCAGCAGCAAAGACAAATTTTCATTTATTAACTTCATAAAGAAGTACTGTTAAGCACAGAAGTCAGTGCTTAGTCCAGAATGCATCTTGCAGCCTGTCCAACACTGCATTACTTTATATTTGTAATTAATATCATCCATTCAGTGTAGAGGCTGTGGAAATAAAGAAAATAAATGTTTGCAGGAAATTTCCAGAATGTCAAGCAAGGCAGTTTAAAGAGATGTATGATGTATAAAACTTAGGATGAAATAAAGAGATGTATCTGAAGACTTATTAGAAGCTTTTTCCTCAAAATGGATAAAAACCCTAACATAACTGAATATAGGAAAGGATGAATAAAGAAAATTTAGCAGAAAAAATGAAGATGGAGTGGAGAAGTCTTTCCCCTTTTTTCAGAAAAGAAGATGTAAATATATCAAATAACTTAAAGGAGGAAATTATGAAATCAAACTTTGCGATGCAATTCATGATGGAAATAAACTATACAGAAAATAACTCTTTAAGAGCCCAGGAAGAAGTAATATGGTAGTTCCCAATAAATATAACCTATGAATACTTGTTGGCTAGAAGTAATGCCATTTTCCTGGAACCTCTCATTCCAGTATAAAAGGTAACTTCAATTTATTTACTATTTTTCTATTTTTCTTTACAGTTTTATCAGTTGTGTTTTTAGACTGGTTCTGAGGCATGGTAGAGAAGAAAACATTAATCAATATCTACAAACTACAAAGTAACTGTGTTTTATTTTGGGGTTGCACATCTTTTCTCTAAGTACTGGAGAGTTGTATAGCTCATACTTGCAAGAACAGGCTAGTTGCAGTCAAGGGATTGGCTGATTATTTGGGGTTGAGCAATGGGGGATATTCTTCTGATCAGCTGCTTTATTGTAAGAGTTTTTTTCATTCCTTAGGGTGCCAATGTGTCACTGTGAGTTACTGTATAACACATGAAAGTGCTATGGTTTGATGCTGGAGATATGCACCATAACTTCAGTGAATGACATGTAAGCTACATAGGGAGGTATTACTGATCAACAGGAGAGAGATTGGGTCTAGTCCTTAGTGTTGATTTACTTGTAGGTCACCATGAAATTTATCAGGGAGTCATTTAATTATGACAGCTGCTGAATTAGAAGCTGCAATTTCAGCTTGGAAAAGCAGGGCATAACAGAAGTAAAACATCATTTTATACAGTGGTCTGCAGGTTGTACTTTATGGATAGACTGCATGTGGTACCAGTTGAAGTACGTCATTTTTGAACTGAAAAGTGCACCTATAATTTCTAAGGGTTATCAGATGCATGACTGACTTGTTATTTAAGGATATTTACTGATTTTTTTGTCTGTTTATTTTATCTGGTATCAGTGTGATTAATTTGAAGGACATCAGAGTAGGTGTAGCATATTCATTTTTATTTTGATTAATGTTTTTTTACAGTAGGAGTTTCCTATTTTGTATTACTTTCATTCTGCTTTTATTTTTCAAGATTTTATTTCAACAGTTATTTCTTTTATGACACTCATTTAATCATTTTTTAATATTTCATTTTCTTGTACAGATATTTATTATTTGGACAGGTAGTACTTTCCTTAAATTTCAGTGTGGTTTGTTGATCTGTACAGCATTTTTCTTTGGTGCTCTATATCTATTTAAATATGTTGCCCTTTTTGTGAAGTCTGAACTTTTTTAGTTAAGTTCAGAATGTTTACATTTTATAATGTGTTTCTTTTGTACTTTTATGTCAGGAGGAGATCTTCTTCAACAGTATTAAATGAGTGAGGTTTAGATGGTGGGTCCTGATGGTATTAGGAGAAGCCACAATTCATAGTGTGATGATTGGGGAGAGATGGGCAAAGGCTGCCAGCCTAGTCAAATAGAATTTGATATATAATTCTGGCATTTGTAAATAAATGTAAAATACCGGCATGTTTTCTTGAGTGTAAAAGAACACTGTGAAATATGGAACTGCAAAATATGTGACAACATTGCACTCTACTGGCCCAGTGCAGCATGTTGTGACCCCTTCATGTTAGAATTCGGCTCCAGTGGGTCTGAATGAAGGTTTCATACTCATTGTTTTAAAGCTAAAGTTTATGACCATAATTGAAATGTGGAATGTGCTTTATTCCTCTAGTTTTTGCTAGAGTGTATATGTGAAATGCCTTGAATTGTAAGTTTCTGAGCAGGTGTAAAGATTAATTAGGTCTTTTGTCTTTGAAATCAGACCTGTCCTACTGTATTAATTTAAGTTTCTGTGTGATCTCTGAACTCTTAAATATCTCTGTGGTGAAGTAGTTTTGTCTTGTGTTTTAATTATTTATTATTACATATTTTTAAAACATTCTACCTGTGGCTGGTTTGTGTAGAGATAAGCTCAAGAGTACATTGCATATTTATAGAGGTTATTGTAACAGGCCACTCTAAAATAAGCCTTGACTTTTAGTCATACTACCATTGGGTTATGATATTGCACAGTAATAATTGGACACCCTTTTAAAGCCATTTTAGTAGCTGATATTATTTATTTATTTTTATTTATTTATTTTATTTTACATTTGTTAACCGGGAGAGTCCAACTGGATACATGTCCATTTTCAGCGGAGGCCCGGGGAGAAAAGCTCCAAGTACATAACAGACATATGAACATTGCTAATGCAAAAAAAGGAAGATAGTTGAGTTCTAAATACAATATAAAGATACATCACATCTTGGGAGAAAAAAAAACAACAGCAGCATATAAAAAAAAAAAACATAGGTCAGTTACAAAGTCGAGGCGCCTTGTTAAAAAGCGGTTAAGGATAGTGAGGTAAGAGAAGGGTAAATGATAGTGGTTAATCAGGTTTGGAACAGGGACATTGCCAGAGAGTATTGAGATGGGGTTTAAGCTTTTTTTTTAATTGTAGGAGTGAGGGTTCTGAGGTGAGCATGGTCGGTAGGGAGTTCCACATTTTACCTACAAAGTTTGAGAATAGAGAATCCCCAGCAGAATTATTGGCTTTGGTAGTTTGAGCTAAGATCTTATTGGAGGAGCGTAAAGATTGCAGGTTAATATAGGGGTGAATGATGTTTTTCAGAGCTGGGGTTTTCTCTGGGTGATACAGTATCTGGTGAGCCGTTTTGAGTTGGTTGAAATGGAGTTGGCTGGAAAACTCTAACCACCCTAGTTGCTTCAAGTTAGTGCAGTGGTGAGTTCTAAAGGTGGAATTTGTGGCAAATCTAGCTATGTGATTGTAACAAGAAGCAAGTTTGTTAAGGGTTGTCTTGTTTAGGTTTGTAAAGAGGGGAGGCATAGAAAAGAGTTGATAGTAGGTGTGTGCTGGCAATTGTAATTTTAGCGTGAGGAGTGAGAAAGTGTTTTACTTTATAGAGAGCCAAGCTTTTTATTGACGGTTTTGATGGTAAGATTGAAATGGGTTTCAAATTTAAGGGAGTTATCAATGGTAACACCTAATAGCTTTGTGTGAGCTTCTGGTGATATAGTGATTCCATTGGAGGATGTAATAGAGAAGGTGGGGAAGAGTCTTGTTAGTGGGTGAGAAAGTAAGTAGTTTTGTTTTGTTGGGGTTGAGAACTAGTTGTCGACTTGAGAACCATTTTTCTATTAGATTGAAGGTGTCTTGGGTTGAAGCAGTGAGGTCTGCCAGGTTGGAGGCAGTGCTGATGATAGTCGAATCATCTGCATATTGAATGCATGTGGCATGGGGGGTGATTGTGGGCAGGTCATTAACAAAGATGGTGAAGAGAAGAGGGCCAAGAATAGATCCTTGGGGAACTCCAAGTGTAACAGGTAGGCATGTAGATAATTTGTCCTGCCATAGAACAGCCTGTTGCCTATTGGACAGGTAGGATTGGAACCATTTCAGCGTTCATTATTAGCTGGGTGGTGGCAGGGATTACTACCATATGGTCTGGATAAAGGGGCACAGCTGGAGAATCTGTGTCAGCCTTTGCAAGGAGTGTCTGTGAAGTTGTATAAATACTTATCTCAAAGTGTGTGTGTGTTGTGTCAGCTACTTGGCAGGGACATGAAGCACTGGTTGGACAGAGAGGGTACTGAAAGTTTTAGCTTGCTAGCTAGGCTGAGACCTGGACACTATAACTGTGCCAGTGGGGAGTCTTATTGGGGACCTGGTGAGCAAGGGAGCAACCAGACCCAGACTGACTGTGATCTATGTGTGCACTTAAGGGAAATTGTACCTTACTGTGTGTATAAGTTATCCTTTTCTCTTCTATGAGATGACCTTCCTGGTGTTAGTGGTGAGGATTGAGGCACCTTGATTGCTGGGCCAGGGCACGGTCATCACAAGTGCTTGGCAGTGGTGGGATCTACTTCACATACTAACTGGCTTGTAGTGGTGTGGGTAGAGCAACTTCCTGTAGCTTATGTACAATGATCTCTAAAAGTGTTTTGTACTCTAAAACAGCCACACTGTGTATACTCAGAGTTCAGATCACAATTGTGTTATTTCTTTTGTTAGCTTAATTTTAGCCAGGGTGAGCAGGCAGCATGTCAACAGAAGAGTATGAAAAGCTGACAAGGAGCCCACTGGCAGAGATGTGCCAGGCAAGGGGACTGGTGCATGGAAACCTGACTAAAGCAGACCTGATTGCAGCCTTGGTTACAGCTGCATCAAAAACAGCAGCCTGGAGGACAATTAGACTAGTGGTGATACAATATCCTCGGAGAATGGACAGCTCAACCTTTCTGCAGTGGACTTTAAAATCCAGCTGGAGCTAAAGAGACTTGATTTGGAGGCCAAGCGTATGGAACTAAAAGCAGCCGAGAAAATGAGGAGTCTACAAGTTGAGGAAAATGAACAGCAGAGGAGGCATGAGAGGGAAATGCTGACTCTTTGCCAGAGTCATGGAGGTAATGTGGAAGGGAGTAACTAGACCCCAGAAGCACAAAAGGTCAGTAAGTTTCTTCCACAGTTTAAAGAGGGGGATAATTTTGATAGCTTCATTCATATGTTTGAGCGGGTATGTAAACAGCATGAAGTTGACCAAGGTCTCCGGGTACGGTTCCTGACCCCCTTACTCCATGGTAAAGCTGTAACTTCTTTAGCAAAAATGCATGACACTAATTGTTTGATTATACTGCTGTAAAAATACATTTGTTAGAATGTTTTAAGCTAACACCTGAAATGTATAGGAAAACATTTCTTGAGCATAGACGCAAGGCAGATGAAAATATAAGTGAATATGTTGCTGAACTGAGCACTTATTTTCATAGCTGGGTGAGTGGATGTCAGGTCACCACTTTTGAAGAGCTGGCAGACCTTTTGGTAAGGGAACAAGCCCTTAGCACTTTGCCTGAGGACATGAGGATCTGGTTAGCTAATAGACAGTGTGCTACTTCAGAGGAGTTGAGGAAGAAGGGAGACCTATTCCAAGCAAGCAGGGCAACCCTACACAGGAAAGTGACCCCGATACTGCTCATGGGTCTAAAGGAACACATGATGGGCAGCACAGACTGCTCCAACAGAATCCACCAGTAGTAAGGGAAGCCACTAGTCCAGGTACATATCCAGGACCTAGGGTGAAATGTTTTGAATGCAACCAGTGGAGCCATGTGGCATACAGGTGCCCACGGAGGCAAGATGGGGAACCAAAGGTGAGGGAGCCAGTAAGTGGGAAAGACAAAATGCTAATAGTGCGTTGTCTTGAGACAACAGGGGTATGGAACTACCATCTTTCAGAGTTCCTGAGAGGGAAGGATTTGGATGAGGCAGTACTATGTACTTATGCAGTTACATGCAGTGAGGCTAGTAGACAAGGATGTGGGTTTGGTAGCCTGGGGGAGACCCAGACAGACTGTACACTTGCAGCCAGGACTGCTGAGGTGGTTAATTCAGGGAGGGAGCTGCTCTGTAGCAGTGAGACTGAATGTGAGCCACAGCTGCTTGTGGGTACTGATGTTCCCTTGGACAGGGTAACTGCAAAGGTAGAGGAGAGCAGTAGTACGCAGGCTGACAGTGAGGCACCTCTGTCAGAGGATGCCAGACTTCCTGTGGATAGGGAGCTGGGAAGGGTTACAAGGAGAGACTTGAGACAGGCTCAGCTCTCATACCCTACATTGCAAGGCCTGAGGCAGGTAGCTAGGGAGGCACCTGATTCTCAAGGGAAGTGCAGATCAGTATACTGGAACAAAAGGTTGCTGTACAGAGAGTGGACCCCTGAGGGAGGGCTAGAAGGTGAGAGAGTACAGCAATTGGTAGTGCCTAGAGCTTACCATCTGGCGCGTCTAGCCATAGCCCATGATATTCCCTTTGCAGGTCATATGGGCATAAAACATACAAAGATGCATATTATGCAAAACTTCTATTGGCCTGGAATTTCCAGAGATGTAACAGGGTACTGCAGGATCTGTGAGCAGTGCCAAAAGGTAGGCAAGGCAGAAGACAAGGTGAGAGCTCCTTTGATGCCTTTGTCTGTGATTGAGGAGCCATTTCAGAGGGTAGCTATGGATATTGTGGGTCCTCTGAGTACCCCAAGTTCCACAGGGAAAAAGTATATCCTAGTGATTGTAGATTATGTTACACGATACCCTGAATCAGTGGCTTTGTCCTCCAATGAGGCAGAGAAGGTGGCAAATGCTTTGCTAGAGATTTTCAGCAGGGTAGGTTTCCCAAAGGAAATACTGCCTGACAGTGGTGCAAATTTTATGTCAGACCTACTGGCTTGTCTGTGGAAGTCCTGTGGGGTGAAGCACATGAAGACCACCCCCTACTATCCCCAGACTAATGGTCTTGTTGAGAGGTCAAACTCTACAATCAAGTCCGTGCTACGGGCATTTGCAGATCAGTTTAAGAGGGAGTGGGAAAAATATTTGCCTCATCTGTTGTTTGCTTAAAGAGAGGTTCTCCAGGAATCCATAGGTTTTTCACCCTTTGAGTTGATGTATGGGCATAGGGTGAGGGGACCTCTAGATTTAATTCGAGATGAATGGGAAGGTGAGTGTGAGTCTCACAAAGAGTTTGTTGTGGCATATGTCCTGAACCTCAGGACAAGGTTCAGTGAACTCATGGGCCTGGCCCAGGAGAACCTGGCAGAAGCCCAACAACAGGAAAAGGTGTGGTATGACAGGAATGCTCGAGCTAGAGAGTATGCTGTAGGGCGGCAAGTGATGGTTCTCATTCCTGTCAGACACAACAAGTTGCAAGCAGCTTGGGAGGGACCCTACAAGGTGGTAAGAAAGGTAAGTGATGTTAACTACATGGTGGAAGTGCTAGGCAGATGGCAGGGGCACAAATGGTACCATGTTAACATGATGACACCTTACCATGATAGGGAGGCCCTTGTGCTGAGCATTTGCAGTGGATTGCAGGAGGAGTCTGAGAGATCTTGTGACTGATCTCCTCAGTGAGGCTCGGGCTGACACCTCGGTGGAAGGGGTAGAAATGTCCAAGCAGGTATTGGCTACCCAGGTTCGAGAAATCCAAGCAGTGTTGCAGGAGTTTGGGGGCATGTTCACTGGAAAACCAGGGAGTACCCACCTGGTGCAGCACCGGATGGATACAGGACCCCAAAAGCCTATCAGGCAGGCCCCTTATAGGGTACCTGAGAGAGTCAAACAGACTCTGAGGGGGGAGATACAGGAGATGTTAGAACTAGGGATGATTCAGGAGTCCAAAAGTCCCTGGGCCTCATCACTGGTACTGGTGCTGAAGAAGGATGGCAGCACCAGGTTCTGTGTGGATTACAGGAATTTAAATAGTCACACAGAGTCAGATGCTTACCCCATGCCTATGACAGATGAGGCCCTAGAGCAGCTGGGTGGGGCTAAGTATCTTATAACCATTGATCTTACCAAGGGTTACTGGCAGGTGCCCTTGACTCCCAGTGCTAGAGAGAAGTCAGCCTTCGTGACTCCTTTTGGCTTGTAAGAGTTCACAAAGATGCCCTTTGGGATGAAGAATGCCCTAACAACTTTCCAGTGGCTAGTAGATCATATCTTAGCAGGAGCAGGATGGTTTGCCCTTGCTTACATGGATGATATTGCTATCTACAGCCATTCCTGGCAAGAGTACCTACATCGTGTCAGGGAGGTGCTGGGCAGACTACAGAGGGCAGGGTTGACCATTAAGCCAAGCAAATGTCAGGTGGGTATGGCAGAGGTCTCCTACCTAGGACATAGAGTGGGGAGTGATAGAATAAGGCCAGAACCTTCCAAAGTGGAAGCTATTCAGGCATGGCCTGCACCTGTTACCAAAAACAGGTGAGGGCATTATTGGGGACAGCAGGGTACTACAGAAAACTCGTTCCCAATTATAGTACCATAGCTGCTCCCCTTATGGACCTGACAAGGAAGGACAGGCCAGATAAGGTAGTGTGGACCCCAGCATGTGAGCAGGCATTTCAGAAGCTTAAGGAAGCTTTGGGAGGACCCCCTGTGTTAGCCAGACCAGACTACAGCAAATAATTTGTTGTGCAGGTGAATGCTTCAAACTATGGGGTGGGGGCTGTACTTAACCAGATTTCTTCAGAGGGAGAAGAGCACCCAGTGGTTTATCTCAGTCATAGGTTCCAACCCAGGGAGGAATGTTATGCAGGGCTAGAAAATGAATGTCTAGTCATAGTGTGGCCACTACAAAAACTTCAGCCTTATCTGTATGGAAGACAATTCACTGTGATGACAGATCACAACCCTCTAACATGGTTAAACAGCCAGTCAGCAAAATGCCAAGTTGCTAAGATGGAGGGACACTTGAAAAAATTGCTTGAGTTCCCAGGGGGGGGGGAGAGATGTGACGATCGGGACGAGATGGGCAAAGGCTGCCAGCCAAGTCAAACAGAATTTGATATATAATTATGGCATTTGTAAATAAATGTAAAATACAAGCATGTTTTCTTGAGTGTAAAAGAACACTGTGAAATGTGGAACCACAAGATATGTGACAACATTGCACTCTACTGGCCCAGTGAAGCATGTTGTGACACTTTCATGTTAGAATTCGGCTCCAGTGCGTCTGGATGAAGGTTTCATGCCCATTGTTTTAAGGCTAAAGTTTATGACCAGAATTTAGATGTGGAATGTGCTTTATTGCTCTAGTTTCTGCTAGAGTGTATATGTGAAATGCCTTGTATTGTTATAAGTTTCTGAGGATATGTTAGATTACTAAATAATGCAGTTTGTGGCCTGAAAACTCAGAGCGAGTATTAAGGTGATGCAATATGAATACTGGGAAAAACTAAGTGCCAAAAATGATGTAATTTGGGAGGGCCTTAGAGACATGTTTGTTAGTAATGTTTAAATACTATTTCTCACATGAGACCGAGAGTATTTTGATCTTGGATATCTAACACAGCACTCTGCCTAAGTTCACATGTAAGTCTTTTGCACAGTAATTTCTTGTAGGAATAGTTAAAGCTAGTAAAGATTAATTAGGTATTTTTTCTTTGAAATCAGACCTGCCCTACTGTATTATTTTAAGTTTCTGTGTGATCTCTGAACTCTTAGATATCTCTGTGGTGTAGTGGTTTTGTCCTGTTTTTTAATTATTTATTATTAAATATTTTTAAAACCTTCTACCTGTGGCTGCTTTGTGTAGAGATAAGCTCTAGAGTACATTGCATATTTATAGAGGTTATTGTAATAGGCCACTCTAAAGTAAGTCTTGACTGTTAGTCATACTACCATTGGGTTATAATATTGCACAGTAATAATTGGACACCCTTTTAAGGGCCTTTTAGTACTGATATTATTGACTGAGTGGTGGCAGGGATTACTACCATATTTTCTGGGCAATGGGGCACAGCTGGAGAATCTGTGTCAGCCTTTCCCAGGAGTGTCTGTGAAGTTGTATAAATACTTATCTCAAAGTGTGTGTGTGTTGTTTCAGCTACTTGGCAGGGACACGAAGCACTGGTTGGACAGAGAGAGTACTGGAGGTTTTAGCTTGCCCAGCTAGGCTGAGACCTGGACCCTATAGCTGTGCCAGTGGAGAGACTTATTGGGGACCTGGTGAGCAAGGGAGCAACCAGCCCCAGACTGACTGTGATCTCTGTGTGCACTTAAGATAAATTGTACTTTGCCGAGTGTATTAGTTATCCTTTTCTCTTCTATGAGACAACCTCCCTGGTGTTGGTGGTGAGGATTGAGGCTCCTTGATTGCTTGGCCAGGGTACGGTTATCACACATAGTATTCAAACTATTTTTTTTCAGAATGATACTCTTTGGAGTACATGGTAATGTAATCTTTACACCATTTTGTTGCCAAAATACTTTACTATAAAACTTGCCATGAATGTAACCCTGAAAATCTGGGATCACTGTTAAGTTAAAAGTAAGAGAAATAACCATCAAATTCAACTGACAATATGCATCTTGTGACATGAACTTTTCTTAAATGAGATTTGATGGCAAAATAACCTGTGGTTGTAGAGTAAGACAAGATTCGTGACAACTCTTGGAAAATGATTCACCCTATTGTAAAATCATTGTTGCTTGTCTACACTACAAGCACTGGATGGTCCCTGGAACAGGCTACAAGGAAAATGCAGGAAGTAAAATCATGCATTATGCAAGAAGTTAATTATATAATGATTCTCCAGTGCTTCTTATATGATTTTGATATTGTGTATGACCTGAGCTTTAAATGAATTATTTCTATACATTTCACTTATGTATAGATTTCACAATGACTTGGTATACAGATATGGTTCCCTCTGCTGGAAAGATGCTCATCTATTAAACATATTTTGCTATACTGAATCTGTCTTATCCTTTCATTTTGAATCATTTGCTTGTAAAAGTGCTAGATGTGTATACGTGATACATCTATTACATGTACTGTAGACTCCTCTCTATCTATTGTATATACACTACGTGTGTAACAGAACTGGTTCAAACACCTCCAGATTCACAGTCAGAACAGAGCACTGATATGGATAAAAGCATATGTTATCCAATTAGTAGTATCCAAATAACTGCTGCAGAGCTGTGTTTTTTAATTGTATTGTCGAGGATACAGAGCTTTAGTAGTGAGATCTGAAAAATGAGGTACCATCACCATTTCTGACTCAAGCTATGCCATTATGAATCTATGAATGAAAATAATCTTCTACGGAGCATCTCCTGTTTATGCAAATGGTAGAAGAAAGAGGCAAATGAATTGAGTGAAATGCCCTTATCTAGCATCAAAGTCCTTGCATCTGTGTTGCATGCAAGATCCACAGTTAAAGATATCTCAAGGATACCATAGTCATAATGTTTTGCTTAAATAAAAATGTTGATAGGAACACACACATACGGCCATACTGTATGTTGACATACTTTCATATGTATGCACTGGCTCTCAGAAAGAAACAACTTACCTGGAATTCCCAAATTTCTAAGTAGATTATTTTTTCACACAGCTAGTGTATACTCATCAAAAAGGGAAAAAGAACCCTTAATGACATTTGCACATTACTCCCCGCACAAGAGAAAGATAGTGTGTATCATAAGAATATGTGACCACTTACATGCTATACTATAAATAAGATTACTCACACAGCTGAGAAGTATTACACTGTTAATTTAAGTTGTCCATATGTGTACCAGTATAAAACCACTATACATCTGATTTGTTGGCTTACATTTGTACAAGCAACACTACAGTGGAGTGCAGATGTTATTTAGGCATATTTGACCATTAAATAACAGAATGTCAGTCATAGATATTAGTTCTTTTGAAATGTTCAGTTACTTTATAAGTTAACAGATGATTGTAACACATGCTCTAGGGATCTAAACCTCAAAACAACAATAAATAGGACATGCTGGAGGGATAGATTCCTGTCCCAGTGACTTTCCATGCTTTGGAACAAGATTCCAATCTACATTAGGCAGAGCTTCTCGTTAACACTCTTCAAGAGAAACCTTGACTAGTGGATGGGAAACAGAAAGTTTACCCCAGGGATAACTTCAGTGGCTCTGCTGGACAGTGGCACAGGGAACTAATCTAAGGAAAGCCAACACATTCTGGCTAGTCTTATAAATGACTTTGGGCAGATAGCCTAGTACCTACCTATGAACCTATTACTTAAAAACTTTTTTATGGCGTGCACTGTATCAAAATGTGTGGCCTGATTAAAAGATTGGAGTGTTTCCTTTTCTAAACCAAGGAACCTCAGGGCGCACTTCTACAGAATGGTTGAACCTAATGTAAAGCAATTTCTCAGTTTCTACTTTCAGCTTTAAAAAATGGTACTTAAAATAAAAAAAAAAGCTCGAGGTATTAGACAGAAAATCAGGGATATAAATTGTTACAATATGCAAGACAGCTATTTAAATATTTACCAAAGTTGGAATGAGTATCAATTCCTTTAACTTTCTTGAACAAATCCTACCCTCCTTGAATATAAAATGGCAGTACACATGCATCAAGAAATGTGTGTTGTACTATTTGTGATGCCCTGCTCTGGGCCAATAATCAAGGAACCCACTTCCTCACCACCGACGCCAGTGAGCTACATTCGCTAGGAACAAAAATAGATACACAAACTATTTTCAGATGCACCTATCTGCACCAAGCACAATTTCACTTAATAGCACATAGGGAACACACTCAGTCTGAGGGCTAGGCTTCCCTCTCTCTGTCTCTGTCTCTGTCTCTCTCTCTCTCTCCAGGCCACCGATAAGACTCCCCACTGACACAGTTGTATAGTTGAGTCCTCAGTTGAGTGTTCCAAGCAAAGTCCTCCACCACTTTCTCTGTCAAACCAGTGCTCTGTGTTCAAGTAGCTGACACACACACTCTTTGAGATTTGATTTTCACACACACACACACACATGAATTATTTCTATACATTTCACTTATGTATAGATTTCACAATGACTTGGTATACAGATATGGTTCCCTCTGCTGGAAAGATGCTCATCTATTAAACATATTTTGCTATACTGAATCTGTCTTATCCTTTCATTTTGAATCATTTGCTTGTAAAAGTGCTAGATGTGTATACGTGATACATCTATTACATGTACTGTAGACTCCTCTCTATCTATTGTATATACACTACGTGTGTAACAGAACTGGTTCAAACACCTCCAGATTCACAGTCAGAACAGAGCACTGATATGGATAAAAGCATATGTTATCCAATTAGTAGTATCCAAATAACTGCTGCAGAGCTGTGTTTTTTAATTGTATTGTCGAGGATACAGAGCTTTAGTAGTGAGATCTGAAAAATGAGGTACCATCACCATTTCTGACTCAAGCTATGCCATTATGAATCTATGAATGAAAATAATCTTCTACGGAGCATCTCCTGTTTATGCAAATGGTAGAAGAAAGAGGCAAATGAATTGAGTGAAATGCCCTTATCTAGCATCAAAGTCCTTGCATCTGTGTTGCATGCAAGATCCACAGTTAAAGATATCTCAAGGATACCATAGTCATAATGTTTTGCTTAAATAAAAATGTTGATAGGAACACACACATATGGCCATATTGTATGTTGACATACTTTCATATGTATGCACTGGCTCTCAGAAAGAAACAACTTACCTGGAATTCCCAAATTTCTAAGTAGATAATTTTTTCACACAGCTAGTGTATACTCATCAAAAAGGGAAAAAGAACCCTTAATGACATTTGCACATTACTCCCCGCACAAGAGAAAGATAGTGTGTATCATAAGAATATGTGACCACTTACATGCTATACTATAAATAAGATTACTCACACAGCTGAGAAGTATTACACTGTTAATTTAAGTTGTCCATATGTGTACCAGTATAAAACCACTATACATCTGATTTGTTGGCTTACATTTGTACAAGCAACACTACAGTGGAGTGCAGATGTTATTTAGGCATATTTGACCATTAAATAACAGAATGTCAGTCATAGATATTAGTTCTTTTGAAATGTTCAGTTACTTTATAAGTTAACAGATGATTGTAACACATGCTCTAGGGATCTAAACCTCAAAACAACAATAAATAGGACATGCTGGAGGGATAGATTCCTGTCCCAGTGACTTTCCATGCTTTGAAACAAGATTCCAATCTACATTAGGCAGAGCTTCTCGTTAACACTCTTCAAGAGAAACCTTGACTAGTGGATGGGAAACAGAAAGTTTACCCCAGGGATAACTTCAGTGGCTCTGCTGGACAGTGGCACAGGGAACTAATCTAAGGGGCGGCGAAAGCCAACACATTCTGGCTAGGCTTATAAATGACTTTGGGCAGATAGCCTAGTACCTACCTATGAACCTATTACTTAAAAACTTTTTTATGGCGTGCACTGTATCAAAATGTGTGGCCTGATTAAAAGATTGGAGTGTTTCCTTTTCTAAACCAAGGAACCTCAGGGCACACTTCTACAGAATGGTTGAACCTAATGTAAAGCAATTTCTCAGTTTCTACTTTCAGCTTTAAAAAATGGTACTTAAAATAAAAAAAAAAGCTCGAGGTATTAGACAGAAAATCAGGGATATAAATTGTTACCATATGCAAGACAGCTATTTAAATATTTACCAAAGTTGGAATGAGTATCAATTCCTTTAACTTTCTTGAACAAATCCTACCCTCCTTGAATATAAAATGGCAGTACACATGCATCAAGAAATGTGTGTTGTACTATTTGTGATGCCCCTGCTCTGGGCCAATAATCAAGGAACCCACTTCCTCACCACCGACGCCAGTGAGCTACATTCGCTAGGAACAAAAATAGATACACAAACTATTTTCAGATGCACCTATCTGCACCAAGCACAATTTCACTTAATAGCACATAGGGAACACACTCAGTCTGAGGGCTAGGCTTCCCTCTCTCTGTCTCTGTCTCTGTCTCTCTCTCTCTCTCCAGGCCACCGATAAGACTCCCCACTGACACAGTTGTATAGTTGAGTCCTCAGTTGAGTGTTCCAAGCAAAGTCCTCCACCACTTTCTCTGTCAAACCAGTGCTCTGTGTTCAAGTAGCTGACACACACACTCTTTGAGATTTGATTTTCACACACACACACACACACACACACACACACACACACACACACACACACACACACACACACACACACACACACACCTGGGAAAGGCTGTCACAGATTTATTAACTCTGTTACCTTTTCCCAGACTTTAAGGTAGTTACACTGCCATCAGCCTGCTAATCTAAGGCTCTAACAAGGGTACCCAATTACCCAATTATACTGAGTAAAATTAATACTAATACAAATGGCAGTATTTAACCAATGCAGCAGGGCTTTCAGGAGCAGCCACAATGTTACTAAATAAATAAAAGTGCTCTCAAAGATTAAAGTATTCACTAAAAGACCAGCCACAGTGAAAAGTTAAATATATTTAATGATAAATAATAAAAAAACATGAAAATACTAAATATCTATTTATGATAAACTCCAGAGTTTCAATCACAGGAAATATTAAAAATAACACAGATGGAAAGATTCAAACAGATACAGAAATCAATACTTAACTAATCTCACTATAGTTTCCTGACAGATCTAAAGAATTACTATTCCCTGGTTACTTACTAAAGCAAAACAAGCTGAAGTAGGTGAGTGGTCTGCCTTCTTTGTCAGGTTTTGATTGAGATTAACCTCTTCTCTTCCAGTATCCTCAGTTACAATATATTCTTTTCAACAGTTACAATAGAGTCTGACATACAGATGTTGGTACATTTTTAACATAAACAGCATACAAATACCTTTTCAATACAAGCATTTGTACAAATCAGGTTGACATACAAATGACATATAATTCTTTGCAAAACTCCAGCTACCTATGCTGGCATATATATGTTATACATTTACTGCCCTCTGTTCTTAGCATGACACTATCATACCATAACAAATGTTACATTTAAATATGCTATGTTAATTATGAGAATTATGTAAGGGTATGTTAGTCAATTTTTCTAAAACAGCTATATCAGCACAAGTACAAGTGTAAAGGAAATGTATGTATCTTAAATAGATAGCAGGGCAAGGGGTACAGGATATGTAACTCTGAGATGTCTGTGAACCTACATAAGAAATTTCTGATGTGAGTTCTCCAAAACTGCTTTTACCAGTGATGGGATTGATTCACATCTGCAGTTTACTGTGATATTAATGTTTGTAATCCTTTGCTGATAACATAAAACTGAAACTGCAAAGCTCAAGCAGTCTACAATTATATACTGAAAATATATGCTACTATCTCATACTATAGTTGTAAAGTGCATCACAGTACAATCTTGGCCCACACTTTTGCAATTGTAGCTGATGGAGAAATGTCCACCCAGGGGCATGTTATAAACAAAAGGTTCTTTTAAATTGCTATCCTTAACTTCCTATAATCAAATACTACATTAGCTACAGCACAAGTGGGTAGCTCAGAAGGCTCATATAGCCCTGCATGCATCACAATAACTAGACCTTGTTATAGGTAATAAGGTCAAATAGAGTAAGGTGTGCTCCTGGGAGTTTAGCACAGGACCTGAATTGTAAACATAATCCTCAACCACCTGTAGTGCATAGAGCATAACAATTATGGCTCAATACTGGGGAAAATAAAAGTTTGTTAACCTGTGTTCTGACATCAAAAGGAATCCTAACAAGCTTTCAAGCACCTCTAAGCACTATTAGAATTGTGATGCATGCTGCAGATAAACAGGGGCATAGTGCAGGTTGGTAATAAACAGAGACAGAAGGTAAAACAACTTTCAAAATTTGATAGAAGTTCACTCTGCCATACTTATAAATAAAATGTGTAGATCCTACTAAACCTGGAGACTTGGTATAATGGTTAAGGTGTTTACATTACAGATGCAAGGTATATGGTTTGATTCTCACTTTTTTCACTTTCTAGTAATTGGCTAGGCATGTAATAGCCTGCAGACTAATTTGCCTAGTCTTTAGCTATGGACTTATGGCAAAATGAAGTGCCTGTCAGATCTTAAAGGTCTCCATTCTTCACAGGGACACATTATTTGTGCATTTTTTCTATATGACAGCGTTAGAGAGTTTTATCAAGTTTTAAAGTCTTTGCATGCCAGTAAAATAACTTGCGCTGCTACAGTCTATCTTTTCTTTTCTGTGACTGCTAGTACATGACACAGGTAAATTAAAGCCCCTTTCAGTACTAAGAATTATGAATAGATCACAAAAATTGTGACCCATATTATGTGTTCTTGACATGGATGCCAGTATTCACTTCTCTAGTGTCACTGTTGATGTGCATTTCTTAGCATCTATGTCTCAAGTACATAAGGGTTATGACTGGTTCGCTGATCATATGTCACTTATTATGTGTAATTGACATAGATGTCAAAAAATTCACCTTGGGGGGCAGTTCAGGAAGTGAGTCTTGGCATCAATGTCGAGAACACATAATAAAGGTTGCAATTAGTAAGATGATCATAATTCTTTGTAGTGCATGGAGCTTTATCTGCTCCATTTACTAGTAGTTAAAGGGGAAAAATAATCCAAAAAATCAAAAAAGTGTTTTCCTGGTTTTCAAAGCCATAAAACCCTTAGCAAGCACTTTCTGAGAGGTAGTGTAACACAGTCCCTTACATTTACACTTGATTCCATACCTCTCAAGTGTCTAGATTTTCACAGGACATTTTGATTATTAGTTCATATTTCTGGTCTGTTCCTCATAAAATGGCTCCGGACAAACAACTGAAGCTTGAAGTCAATATATAATGGCATGCATTTCAGTGTCAGCATTGACATTGTTCAGATTATGTTGGAGAGCACACATTCTGTGATTCTAGCAAATCTTCTCATTTTTTTTGTACAGGACGATAGGGACATGATAAAGGTACAGACAGCAAGCAGAAACAAATATTTTCTTCTGCCACTCTCATTTGCTAGTCATTACAAGCAGATTTTATTGATTAGAGTAGAACTCAACCTTAACAAGTTCCGCAACAGGTGCAGAACATTTGTTAAGGTCAGGCTGGATGCCACACTGACACTTAACTGCATTGTCTTTTTCTGAATAATGGAGCAAAATCAGTACACTCTGAAGTTAGTTATGACTGAAAACCTGGTAATCATAACCCTTTATGTTATTTTAAAAGGTACATTTTTTATAAGTGTATTTTTTACCTTCTCTAGGCAGCCATAAGAAAGGTGGATACAGCAACTCCTTGTCCAGATGAGAACATAATTTGTCTGAGCAGCAAATCTGACAAAATGCAGCTAACAAAGAAGCAGGAGACTAGGAATAACCTAACGTGAACAGTCAGTACTGCAGCCCGGTGGTATTACACTGAACACTGTGCTATAAAACCAGTGAACAGTTCATACTGCAGCCCTGTGGTATTACACTGAACACTGTGCTATAAAACCAGTGAACAGTCAGTACTGCAGCCCTGTGGTATTACACTGAACACTGTGCTATAAAACCAGTGAACAGTCAGTACTGCAGCCCTGTGGTATTACATTGAACACTGTGCTATAAAACCAGTGAACAATCAGTACTGCAGCCCGGTGGTATTACACTGAACACTGTGCTATAAAACCAGTGAACAGTTCATACTGCAGCCCGGTGGTATTACACTGAACACTGTGCTATAAAACCAGTGAACAGTCAGTACTGCAGCCCTGTGGTATTACATTGAACACTGTGCTATAAAACCAGTGAACAATCAGTACTGCAGCCCGGTGGTATTACACTGAACACTGTGCTATAAAACCAGTGAACAGTCAGTACTGCAGCCCGGTGGTATTACACTGAACACTGTGCTATAAAACCAGTGAACAGTCAGTACTGCAGCCCTGTGGTATTACACTGAACACCGTGCTATAAAACCAGTGAACAGTCAGTACTGCAGCCCGGTGGTATTACACTCAACACTGTGCTATAAAACCAGTGAACAGTCAGTACTGCAGCCCGGTGGTATTACACTGAACACCGTGCTATAAAACCAGTGAACAGTCAGTACTGCAGCCCGGTGGTATTACACTCAACACTGTGCAATAAAACCATTAACTGAGTGCAACACTTGAGCTAGAATGAAGACCACTTCACATATTTCAGCCTTTGGTTTAATGATTATCCCATTTTTGGAATGCATCTGGCTCAGATGTATTTGCAGGAATAGACAGAGGTCATGCTAAGGGAAGTGCATTTCTTTTTTTTCAAAAAAAGGATCTGAAAATTATCTTCACTATAACAATGTCACACTGAAGTTGCTTCTGACTCATAAGCTATCACAATTATTGTCATCATCATTATTATTATCATTGTTGCTATTGTTTTATTTTATTATTATATGCAACCATCAAGTAAAACGAGATTGCCCCAAGCTTTTGGAACTCTCCCTCAGGACAACATTTCCAAATACTACAGAGTTTCATTTTAAAAATTAATTTCTTTTTCTATTGCTATGAAATGGTGGAACACAAAGCAAAATCTTTTAAAACAGAGAAATGAAATAATATCAATAGCTAAGATTTAGAAACAGTTTTTGCACTGCTATACATGATTTTGCATGAACAATGGCAATGCTATAAGAGGGAACAATTCAGAGACACATTGAAAGCAATTGCAGAAAGCCAAGAAATACCACAACCTACATAATATACAAAACAATGGTATAATGATATGAATATGAGCAACATTATTAAAATGAAGACAACGGTGAATGCATGCAAGGTTAAACAATAGGGCAAAGTAATTCAGAAACATATATATGTTGAGTGAAGAAATCCTACTGCCAGGGTTATGACTGCTGTAAATCTTGAGGAAAAAGGAGACTGAAACACATGCATAAGTTAATCTCTGCATTAGTCATTATGCATATGAAAGAGCCCCTAGTCATTGAGGTACGTCATCACCATCTCTTTGCAGAATCATCCATCAGGATCTAACATATGCCCACCATAAAAAAAAAAATAGTGGATTGCTGCACTGGGAATTTAGGTACCACATATACACTATTCGAGATGCGCACTGATAAATATCATTCCCTAACCTCAAAGTTTGATGTGTTATTTGATGTATGCAGTGCCAGATTATATAATGGATTCTATGATCCCATGTAGTGGTTATTGATTAGGACAGAATCTTAGTACCACATGTAGTCTGGCATGCACTTAGAGGTGTTCATACTCCACTTGTGAGTACATGTCAGAAGTGCTGTAATTGGTATAGAGGCAGTACCAATTATGCAACATATCTCAAGTGTATGCACTGAAGGGGGGACAATAGCCATGATTTTAAGAGTTGTTAATAACCTGCAAGTATGATCAAGCTGAGAATAAAGGTTTGAGGGTTGGCAAACTGGTTAAGGTATTCACTTCACAGACGCAAGGTACAGAGTTTGATTCTTATCCCCATCCATGTAAAACAGAGTTTATCCCTTACCCTATTCAAATGAAACCTTGACAACTGGATGAAAGTCATACATTTACCCTCAGCCTGGCCCCATGACTCTTATGGGTAGAGGTCATCAATAAGGAAAGTATTATCCTAACACCCCCCAAATCTTTACATACCTCCGTACTAACATGCAACTCCTTCCCCCATATGCAGATACCCATGATATTCTGGACCCAGATGGTTTGGGGTGCATGGCTAAGGGCCTTAGTCATTGCTAGCCTAGTAACAACCTATGAACCTATGTCACTATCCCATGCAGACTCATGGGATACAAGGAGCACCTATCCTTGTGGCATTCAAGGTTATGTGTGCCTTTCAGAATATTAGATGCAGAAACCTTTCAGCAACAAGCAGGGAGCACAGTGGGTGAATTCTAGGCATCTGCCTCAAGAATACTCCACCAATTCCTTGATGTCATGGTACAGCATATGGAGGGGCATATGTGCTATGCATGTACCATGTAGGAGAAAGGCAACACCAGCCAGGCATTTTACAACATGGCCTGATTCTCTGAGGTATTGGGAGCAACTAACTACACCTCCATTGCAATAAACTCCACAGCAGGGAAAGCAGGGACATTGGCATATCAACCAGTAGTCTACAATGTTGAGTGTGTAATACAATAAACACTGTATCAACAGGTCACCTAGGCAGTACCAAAAAGTCTGACATCTATCTCATATGGGACTTTTACTAGCAGTTTGTATCAGGTGATTTTCCAGGATTCATTTCGATTTATCAACAGCCTTTTCTTTGACTGCAAATAGATCAAAAAACTATGCCAAAGCACCATGCAGTAATCAGAGTCCAGCATTAGGATAGGGCAGTATACAAAATCTCCTAATATGCTCCATAGCAGGTTTGTTACACTGAGGAAAACAGTGCATCCAGATAGCAGTTACAGGACATACTAGACAAAACAGGACAGCATGATTTGATGTTGACAATGGAGGACTTGAAAGTACATACTAGGACAGACAGAACAGGATATATGGATTGTCTGGGCCCACATGGGTGGAGCAACAAGAATAAAGAAGGAGGGACCATTCTAGACTTCTGTCATTAAGAGAAGCAGTTACAAGATCACATACAAGGGTGGCCAAAATGCAATTTAGGTAAACTTCTTTCAAGTAAGGAAAGGGCTATAGGATAGAATCAGTAATTGCAAAGTCACCCACACTGAAACATTCGGCCAACAGAATAAGCTGCTGGTTGCCAAAATCAGCTGCAAGTAGTGGTCAGAGAAGGCTCTGAGGTCAACAGAGAGTAGGATGAAGACCTAGATGTTGACTGCAGAGAAAGCACAAGAGTTCAAGGAAATACCCAGTGGCTCTAACACCTCAGGAGGAAGAGAAAATAGGTAGAATTGACGAAGAATGGCAACTCCTCAAAACAGCAGGTTTGAGGACTATAGAACAGATATGTGGCCAGGCCAGATACTAAATAAGATACATAAGTGTCACTCGTCTAGTCAGAATGTAATAGATGAGCCTTTGTGGATTATGTTCAAGCAGCTTTATTATGTACAAACACATCAGGATTGAGCCTTAATGACTTTAACTTAGATAAACTTATATACAAACTACCTATTACATTCATACATGCTTACTCCCTGGGTTTGCACTCTCAATATGGCACTGAAGCTAGCAAGTGTCTGCTATTTATATGCACGTTCAGTCCTTGAAATGCTTCTTAAAGATACAGCACACACACTATTTTCAACAATAAAAAAAGATGGTGGTGTAATACAGAAGTCCAGGAAATCATCAAAAAAAGAACTAGTGCAAGAAAAAGTGGGAGGCAGAAAAGATGCACCAAGCCAAGAAAGAATACTAGATGGCTAACAAAGAGGCTATGAGAGCAGTTGCAGTACCAAATATCAAGGTATGAGAGGTACTCTACCAGCTTCTAGAAAGTGACACAGCAGATGTCACACAAATTTTGGTTGGAAGGCAAAGACTGATAGATAAAGAAGACATTCATCAGACACCCATCATAAGGGACACCAGCAACAACATGCTTAGCAGTCCACAAAACAACAAAGGCATATGGAATATGAAGGGTGTATATTACGTTATCGAACTTTTAAATGTTTGAATGTCATATGGTCGACACCATATGATCGAACTCTTAAAAGTTTGAACGTTTCAATGGAGATCTCCGTACCAGTGCGGAATGGGAAGACTTCCCTTTCCTGCACTGTAGTGCAATCTCAGAGTTGGTATATTAAAAGAGAGGGGGGTGGGGGGTGCAGGGGGGCTTGGCCCCCTGCTTAAAATGGTCGGGTAGGTTTTTTTCTGTTTTTTATTTTTCTTTCAGATTTTCAAACTTTTAAAAGTCTGATCATATGGCTTCGACCATATGACATTCGAACTTTTAAAAATTCGATAATGTAATATACACCCGAATATGAATACCTCTAGCAGCTTATAAAGTAAGAAAAATTGAAAGAAGTTGTACTGTCCCAGATGCAGCCTGCAATAAAAGAAGAACCAGAGCCCATTATAGAACAATACTAAGGAAAATGATGTCAGGAAAAGCAGGAGGCTGATATGAGTCATGTAGCAGATATGATCGAAAGATTGGGTGAATTAGGGAAGAAATGGTTCCAGAGAGTACTCATAACAGTATTGAGAGAAGGGAGTATTCCACATGGCTGAAGAATAAGCATTCTAGAGGCAATTTGCACAAGAACAAAGGGGACATTCATAACTGCTGGTAGTATAGCGGTATGTATCATGCTCAATTGTGGGTAGTATAGAAGTATCAAACTCCTATCACATAGTATGAAAGTTTTGGTGAGGGTGACTGTTAAATGAATACAGAGAGTAGTAGGTAGCATGAGGGAGATGAGCAGTTCAGATTCAGATCATGATATAGCACAATCAACCCCATGCTTGCAGTGACACAGATAGTTGAGACAAAATTAGAGAATAGTCAAGAGACCAATTAGGCATTTGTAGACATGCAGAAAGCATATAACAAGGTCTCAAGAAGACTTATTTGGGTTGTACTTTGATGGTTCAAAGTTCCAGAACCATGGCTAGAATTAGAGTAGACTATGTACAAGGACACAGTAACACAAGTACAAACAGTATATGGGGTTACAGAAGGGTTCCCAGTGGGAGTGAGTGTGCATCAGGGTTCAGCTTTGATATCATTGCTTTTCATACTGGTGATGGACTACATTAGCAAGCAGGATGGAAGGGACAAATCAATGAAGTTGCTGTATTCAGCTGATGTGGCATTATAGACAGATTGAGCAAGGGATTCAGCAAATGGTCATACCAAAATGAAGGCACACAGGACAGATATGCATACAGATAAGGCAGTTGTAATGGTAGCAAATAAGGGAAGTTAGAAGAAACTAAAAATTGAATAGAAGGAAAAGCAGTTTTATAGGTTAACAACTTCAAGTGTCTGGTAGGAGCGGTTGTGGAGAAGGAAATCAGAAGGAGGAGGTCAAAGCTTGAATCACGGGGATTGCTGCTGACTGGAACTGAAGGTCAGTGATCGTGTGTGACAGAAGAATGTCAAAGAAGCTGAAAAGCAAAGTTTACAAAACAATTTTGCAATCAGTACTTCTTTATAGCACAGCAACTAGGGCAGTGAAGGCAGTGCAGTTGAGGAAGCTAGAGGTGATGGAGATGAAGCGTCTGAGATGGGTGTTAGTTTACACACTGAGAGAAACAGAAGAAGTAATGAGGACATCAGAGCAGAAGCCCAAGTAGCTCCAATTGCAGTGAAGTTCAAAGAGAACAGATTATTGTGGTTCAGGCGTGTATAGGAAAGATGAAGACAATCTGGTGAAGATGATTTGGGACAGACAGAAAATAAGGCAAAAGAAACAAGGGCACTGTGAGACAGAAGATCTGCAACAATCATGCATGAGTGTTGAAGTTTGGAAAGTAGCATTGAATTGAAAAGAGTGGCAAGAGATGACAAAAAACCCCAAACCAAGTAAAAAAATGAGGAGAAAAAGGGGTTGATGATGATCTGACGGTGAATGGCAATGGCCCCTAAGCACAGTTGTTATGGCAGGTCTCCCCAGGTGGGCCAAAAACAAGTAAGACTTTTCTGCAATTAATGTACATGGACCACTGAGATTGACTGACTTAGTACTTTAATGACAGTCCCCAGTATAAAGTGTATATGTGTCACAGCTTTGCAAGGCTGGTGACTGATGCTTCAGACATAAAGGCATTCTGCTGCGCAGAGCTAGCATCACTTCATTGACATGTGAAGGTACCATCTTAACCTTCTGAGCTAATGGAATGAAGAGGACAGACAGATGATCCTTGATATGTATTGTAAGCTACTCCTGCTCCATTACTTCCCATGCAGGTAAATGGGTCCTTTCTGGAGATTTGAATGATGTGTGCTGCACTTCTTCATCATTCTTTTCAGCTCAGAAGGAAATATCAGAGAATGCAGTTCTGTAACAGAGGGGAATGGAGCAGTT
>NC_056749.1:452452432-452484932 GCF_019279795.1 Protopterus annectens | reverse complement strand
CAATAGCTTCATGAGAATAATTATAGCTAAATCTGAAGAACGTTGTAGTGGTGTGTAAATAATCAACAAAACATTCTATCTCTTCTATTAGTCCTTGCCATAAAACAAAAATATCGTCCATGAACCTTTTATAAGACAAAATATATCTCTGAAAGTCATTATTCCTAATGACTCTCTCTTGTTCCCACTGTGCTAAAGCTAGGTTGGCATAGCTATTAGCAGAAGCTGGGCCAATCACTACGCCAACCTTCTGTAGGTAATATTTATCATTAAAGATGAAAACATTGTTCTCCAATATTAATTCTAATAAACTACAAATTAAATTGACAGCCTTGCTGTCTAAAACTGCTTTATTTAATAACAGAGTTCTAATATTCTCTATTCCCCAGTCATTGGGGCGAACTGTGAAGAGAGAATTAACATCTAAAGTTAGAAAAAACACATCTGTCCTCTCTTGTACTTCATTAACAACTGGGAACAACTCACTCAAAAAATTCTTTGTATCTCTTAAGACCCTGTCCATTAACTTGACAATGGTGCGCAGCATCTTCACAACATAAATGGAGACTGGCTCTGTGGCCCAGCCTCTACTAGATGCAATGGGCCACATAGGGGGGTTATCAGCATTTTTATGCACTTTAGGTAAACCGTATAAAACCGGTATACGTGGATGTTCTACTGAAAATTACTTAAAAAGTTCTTCATTAATCACATTGGTCATAAACGTATCAAACAGAAAAAATGCAAGTCTTTCCATAATACCCTCTACTTGTATCCTACTTAAATGCACATAAGTCTCTTGATCACATAATAACTCAGTCATGTTCTTCAAATAATGACTTTTATATAACACAACTATACTTCCCCCTTTATCGGATGGATGAATCTCCACTGAAGAAAGTTCCTTCCACTGTTTTAATGCTAAACGTTCCCCTTCAGTAAGGTTAAACAATCTATTTTTAACATTATACATTATTTTCATTGAGCATATGAATGTCTCTTTCACATGCTACAGTGAACAATTCAATATCTGGGTCTATGACTGGAACATATGTACTGTTCTTCTTGAATGGTTCGTGGGCTCCTACAGAGTCAGCAAACTGAAAATGTAATGATAAATTCCTGGCAAACATTTTTAAATCTAAAATAACCTCTGAAATGTCATACTGTTGCATCAGAATAAATGACAAGCCTCTTTTCAAAAAACTATACTGTTCAGAGGTCAATGTAAGTGAGGAAATGTTAATAACCAAAGTGTTCATGTCCTTTTCCATGTATTTACCTTGCTCCTGGTTTCTGGTGAATGAAAATCCGGCACAGCCACCCTCACCTCAAGCGACTCCTTGTTTTGTCCCTTCTGTGCTCTCTGGGTAATGGAACTATTCATATTCATATCTCCCTTCCTTACTAGATACGAATAATACATTGGAGCTGAAAGAGTATGAGTGGATTGTTAGATTATAAGCAGACGTAAAACCTGGCCTCAATAATGCTGTTAGTCTAAGTCAGTATTGCTGAAAAGGCAGAGAGAGAGAGAGAGAGAAAGAGAGTATTTGATTTTATTAACTATGGAATGATGTTATCTTTCTATGTGTTGTATGTATTATTCATTTTTACTTTATGATTAAATGTGCTACGCTATATGCATTTATTAATGTTATTTGTAATTTTGAGTATAGTTGGATTTTAGGTTAGATGTATGGAAGTTTTATACTGTATTTTATTATCTGTCTTTTTAAATTTTAATTGATAGTTAGGTAATTAGGCTGATTGTATCATGTGATTAATTATTTCTCCTATTTAAAGTTTGAAAAGAATGATTTTATTATGTACTGATGAAGGGTGTAGACCCGAAAGCTTTGCATTAAAGTATTTGGTGTGTCAAGTATTTGTTTTCTATAGAGTTGTATTTTGAAACAGTATCACATGTGTTTGATTCAGTTGGACACTATGGGCTCAGGTTCAACACATAATTCACCTTCAGCTGTACTATCAGAGTTGGTAATACCATCAATGCCATGCTGGCTAGACTTTGAAGTATCACTTGATCTCAGTCATGAAAACACATTCTTATCATTGAAGTCATTCAAGTCTCTTTGCAGTTTTTTAAATTTAGTAATCTGAAGTCTCTTTTCAAAGTTCTGTATGTTTTCAAATAACACATCCAATTTCTCACCTACTACATCTGGTGAAAATTGGTTCTGAATTCACCATTGTAACTTATTGATGCCTATGAGTAGAGTTTCTTCCATAGATTTAAAAAACTCTATAGGTAGCTGCAGATAGTCAAACCCTAGTCTTAAATTCATCGTTTGCCATTGTTTCAAGAGGTCATGGTAAGCGGCACCATATGTTGGCATCTTCAACACCCTCAAACCTCTAGGGATGATTTTAAAATGCAAACAAGCCTCTAAATGGGGTCTATATTAGATCAGCGAATGCTGATTGATCGACCTTATTTTAGCGAATGTTCAAAATATCGAAGCAACAGAAACCCAAATTTTTTCCTGGGGAAAGAATTTGGTTGTCCGTTTCTGTTGCTTCAGTATTTTCAGTGCTGTGGTGGAAAGTTATGGGTCGGATTCAGGTAAGTGTGCGATTGTGTGGATGTGAGTGTTAGGGTGGGTTCGGTGAGTTAAGTTTAGGGCTCGGGTTAGGTATGTGTGCAATTGTGTGGACGTGAGGGTTAGGGCGGGTTTAGGTGAGTTAGGGTTAGGGAGCGCGTGAGGTGAGTGCGTGATAGTGACAGACCTTAGGGTTAGGGTTTGGGTTAAGGTAAGTGGATAGTTTAGTGTAGGGTTAGGTATCAGATTTTAGGTGTATGTGTGTGGATTTCTGTTTGTTTGGTGTGCTTGTGTTGTGTGTATGTGTTTTGGATCAGTGATTTCTTTTCCCTAGGAAAAAAATCACTGATCTGACAGTTCGAGATTGTAAGCTTTCGCTTACATAAGGTCGCTCAATCAGCATTCACTTTTTAAGCGTTCACTGATCTAATATAGACCCTCTAAATGGAATCTTTGCCATTGCATACGTTTAAACTTATAGGGCTTATTCTCTAAATCTCTGTATAGTGCATAAAAGTCTTGTTGTAACATAACAGTCTCTACAGAGTTCAACACACTTTTGTCAAAGATGTAACTCATTACAGGATCTTTACCAGGAACCATCAGTCTCCGTAGTTGTTCTGCCTGATTATTCACCAGGCAAGGATTGTAGTCCAACCAAGAAGCTACAACAATGAATTTCTTTGAAACAAAGTTTCTTGTGTTCGGTAATATAGTGGTACTCATAACATTTTTAGCTGACGTGTGGATTTGCTTAGGTGCATACATGCTACTTGTTCTGTAGTGGTACTGACAGCATTCCCAGCTGGCATGTGGAAGTGCTTAAGTGCATGCTTGCTACTTGCTCTGTAGTGGTACTCACAACATTCCTAGCTGCTACCATTGGAAACAGTCCCCACACTACTGACTTAGTCATTTCCACAAGTGAATTTCATAATTAGTGGCTGCTTGTCCCACACGAGTCCTACTAGTTAATTGATACTTACTTTCATCCCACATCATGCCTCTTAACATCTCAATGGTACTTGTCTCTATGTTAGCCATTATGTGATCATGGAAGACATGTTCTGAGTTCTAGGGAGTGTTTTTATAAATGACATTGTAAAAGGTCTGGAAAAACTGATCTGCCATATTTTATCTGATGATTTTAATATATGAACGATGATTAGTACACAAAACCTGACACAATGATGAAAAGATTTATGACAATCAGGAAGGAATAGTATAAAACACAGCAAACTGAACTGAAATAAAAAGTGCAAAATTACTCATCTTGGAAGTAAAAATCCAGGAAAGCAATACAGTACCATAAGAGAAGAAAAATTAGCTTCTAAACACTAAAATTAATTTGTGAAAGTAATACAAGTGGTATGTTCTAAACATAACATCTCAGTAAAATAATTATATTAATTTAGATCAGCTATTATTTGCTAAATTTGGATTGGCCATTCATTGTTCCTTTTCAGTGATACTGGGTTAAGAGACAAGATAAAATGTAATATACATAGATAATTCAGAAAGTCTTATTACACAATTTTTCCAAAAGTGAGAGGAAACCAACATTGACAGGGGACAAACACACAAACTCCTAACAGTGACTGGTCATTAACATTGAACAGAGTACCTTGAAGACGTGACAGAATGCGAGGCATAAATCTTAAATACTTAGCAATCATGCTGTACCAACATGAAATATATGTAAACAATAGAAGAAAAAAAGAATATAGTTCTCACTGTGTAACACATGGCTAAGATCTTATCTCAAATATGCTGTGCAATTTAGCAGTATTAACATCTTAAGGCAATAGACAGGATAGCTACAGCTCAGAGAATGAAACATGATAACATAAAAATCTTAATATTTGTAATTTTTTTTTTAAATGGCGTGAGTGAGAGTTATCACATATACATCAGTGTGAATCTAGCTAAAGAATCCATTATAGTATCATACTGAAAAAATGTATAGAACATGGGGACACAGTAAGAAAGTATAAGGTGGATAACTCGAGTTTGACAATGACACATCCTTACAAAGGGCATGAAATACATTATTGCATGAGTTTGCTTGCAGAGGTAAGTCAGTGAACAGCAGTAATGGTATTTGTAAATATATGGCGCAGACATTAGGTAGAAGGCAATTATTATGAAGCATTTAAAAGAAAAATAATTGCTAAAGTATAATTTGTAGCAAATCAAACTGGGAGAGACAAATTAATTTTTTCACCAAATATATCTGTGGAAAAAAGTTAGGAAAAACTGCGGTTTGCAACAGAGGTACTTCAGACTAGTAAAAAGTGATTAATTCATACCTCTCAACTGTCCAGATTTTTACCTCATATTTTTGTCTTTTCTTCATAAAATGTGTGGTTTTCTGGAAAATCACTGAGGACTGAAATTAGTAAATAATGAATTACATTTGAGTTTCATACTTCATATCCTTCAGAAAAATGTATGCTAACACTAATCTTGTTATTCTAGAAAGTTTCTAAGTTTATGAGTAATATTTAAAATCCGTCCTTATTTTTAGGCCTTAATTCCCCCCTTATTTTAAGCTTTGCCCAGATTTCTTGCTCAATGAAGTTTAGAGTGATGGTGATAATGTTCCACAGAAATTTAAAAAGTCAGGCCTAAATGAAGGCAGCTTGAAAATCACTGCAGGTTGTCTGCACTTAGCACACAAAGTGAATTGTCTGTCATTTTCATAAGACAGATGTTGCCAATCAACAATGCAGTATTGAATCTAAGGCTCATCTTCAGACTAACTGTGGGCCAGGGACTGTCTAGAGATAAGAACTTCATATGGTTATTCTAGAGGATTTTTCATCCAAGTGTCTTACAGTTGGTAATTTTGCTTGTTCTGATATAGTTTTACTAGGGCAGTGTATCTATCTGCTCAATAAGTGTTCCTTGTGATTTCCCTAATCTGCCAGTAGAACATGGTTAGGTTGTAAGAAATGATAGATGACATCATGAAAGCTGAAGCCAGTCCCAGGGATGATTATTAATTATTCTTGAGTGGTCCATTCAGAGCCCTCCTTCTGTATCACAGTCTGTGTTTCTCTCTATGTGCTACATCTTAGCCACCAGCAAGTTGCTGAGTTTCTAAATCTTCAACCATATCTGCCATCAAATTTGTCACTGTTTTGACTCAAATCAAGGGCATATGGTGGTGGCATAGTCAGATAGAGACTTGACTCAGGTGACTGTGTTCGATTAATGTCTCAGCCACTTCATGGTACAGGCAGTTGAGGATAGGGCACACCCATCCCAAATGAAGGGATTGGGTGTACCCATAGGCACTTGTCTATTTGTGAACAATAAACTGCTTCACATTGCTTCCTGTTGTTGGTTACGTCATCCTGGTGAAATCAGTCCCTTATAGAACTGAGGGTTGGTGCAGTGTATGACCTACCCTTAAGTGGGCTTTATTAGGAAAACTCCTAAGTCATCACTGTGAGCTGCCTTTATGATGTCCTATCCCAGATGGCCCTCAACATGATTATGGGAAAAGAATGGACTGATTGAGTGGCAGGGATCTGTTGATCAGCTGACATAAAAAAATTAATCAACTTCCAAATACTAACTAGAGTTTTGTTTGACCCACAATTATTTCTGCTTCGGAAATAAGATATTTTTACAGTTAAAATATACTGCAATGGGGGTATCATTTGCCCCAATGTCTGCATTTCTTTATATGGGTGAGTTTGAAAAACAGTTTGTATACCAAATGGAATTTTATGTGGAAAATGTGGTATTTTATAAAAAAATATATAGAAAATTTGATTTTGGTATGCAAAGAAGATATGTAAGGTTTTTTTTTGGGGGGGGGGTTCTGACGGCTTGAACAATAATGCTCATGGTCTTACATTTTCATATGAGTTAAACAAAAGTAGTGTAACTTTTCTTCATGTCATCCTTTATGCAGAAGGGACAATTGTGCTGTGAAATATAAACCATTTAGGAAACATACAGCTCTAAATAATTTATTGCATGCTACTAGTATGCACCCCAAGCATTTATTAGATTCTCTACCATATGGGGCATTCAAAAGGATTTTTGATAATATTTGTGATTTAAGTTTGAGAATGGTGGAGTTAAATAAAGTGGAAAATAGGTTAAAGGCTAGGGGATACACCGAGGAGCAGGTTGACAAAGCAAACAAAATGTGTTTTGAGGAGTACTAGGTTGAAGTCATGTAGTAAAGGGAAATCTGGGGCTAGTCAAAATTAGCAGGTGATTAATAGTGAAGGAAAAGTAATTTCTGTGACCAGTTTTTTGCCCTTTTCTGAAAAATTGCAGAAAATAGAAAGGGGATTATGGTATATTATTATTAAAGATGATGTTATTGGAAATCTATTTCCTTAACACATTATGTTTTCCTATAAAAGGAGTAATAATTCAAAGGAAATGCTATATTATATGTTTGACCCCAAATGCACTTTAAATAGACGTATTGGTATGTTTTCTTGTGGACATTATAGTGTGTGCTCTAAGGTAAAGAATCTAACTGGTACTAAAATTAATGGAAGAAAATATATTGCAAAAAATGTTTTCAATTGTAATTCGAGTGGGGGGGCATGTGTATATAATAGGATGCAATTGATCAAAGCCTATGTGATATGTGGGTCAAACTAAATGTAGGGTGAAAATCTGTATATTATAGCACATGGGGACTTGGATTCTGGTTTCTTTTTTTTTTTTTCAGTGTAAGCAAAGCCTTTTTTACCAAGGGGTGGTGATTACTTAAGTAAATTATTAGAACTAGAAACTAAGTTAATTCTAAATTGTAATACATTGTTTCCTACTGGTTTGAATCAAGAAGTCAATGTTTTATATTAAATAATGTACAAGAATGAAAATGCATAAGAACTGTTATTGTGGTTCAATGGTTTTATTGAAAATAAAAAAAAATATTTATTAATTGCATGACTGGACAATTGTTGTGGCAAATGGATTGCACATGTATATAAAGGAAGGATTCATAACTGTTATCTGTTATTTAGATCCCTGATGGTGAATGGCTGAGGTACCAGATCCATCGTGGTTGAATAATGGACAAAACTGTTGGAGCTGAACTCTGTGACTTTTTATTTGGAAGCTAATGATCACCTACCTGCTGGACTAAATTTTGCAAAAAAAAGCATGAAAACTTTGTTTAAAAATGGAGACGAAGGCCAACTCATATGCTTTCTGCATTACTCTAAGGTATGTTTTACTAAAAGTTTCAATGGCATAACCCAGGAAAAAGGTGATTTTTTATCATGTTTGTTATTCAGGTTTCCTTTCCTTTGCAACCGTTTTCAATACAAAATGGCATATTTAGGTGTGTATTGATAATAATACAACATTCAGCATTGTTTTATTTCATCCAAAAGTTGCAGCAATGGTGTGACCCCCTCCTATTCTCAGCAAATCTAATGTAAGCTTTTTGCATTGCTGAATGATTAGGTCTCCACTGATTTTAAAATAAAGGATCTGGTTTGATTCAGTGCTAAATTAAACTTCCAGTTTAAAAGTGAGAAGTAATTCTCATCCAACAGAGAGCATAAGTGTTTACAACTCAGCAGAGACAGTTTTCTTTGATGCAATTAGCAGTAATAATGAAATATGCAGCTGTGCAACATTGATTCAAATGTGCTAATATGCTAGCAACTTTGTGCAGTGATAGCTCCAGGGATAAATCAGAGCATGAACAAGCAATTGATATTTATTTTTATTCAAGAAAGAAAAAAAAGGGCTTTTATGGCATGACGGTTGTGGCCACAAATGCATAAACTGCCTGAGGCTGTTAAGACTTTCAAAGAGACTTGAAAGTTCAATATTAGAGTGAAACATAAATAATAAAGAAAGACAGAGGCAGAAGTAAACTTGTTTGAAAGTGAAGGTTAATAGATTCTAAGGAGAAATAGGTGACGGAATGTGGTTTTACCTATAATTACAAAGATATACAGCAGAAAAGGACATGTTAGTTCAGAAATGTAAACGTAGTTCTATTTCAACATTAAAAACAATATAAGATGCCTCAGCAAAGTAAAAAATATATTAAGTATGTATGATACACACTCACATGGGCATTTATATGGAAACATAAATGTGTGTGCGTGTATGTGTCTGTATAGTGAAGAAAGTCAAGTGGGTTTTGGTAGACTTGGGGTTCATTAACTGCAGTTCATTGAGTCCTGATTTGTTAGTAACAAAGGACTGTCATAACAGAACCTGCCACACTGAACCGAACTCATATCAAAACCAATTTGTGGGTTCTTCTCTTCTAAAATTCAATGCATTGTGGTTGTATGTTGTGCGTAAATGCATCTGTGGTCAGCATTAGCTTATGTCATACATAAGTATAAATATTAATACATTAAAAACAAACAAAAGCTAGCAAATTACAAACAAGAAAGGAAAACATTACTATCAAATAGAAGATAAATGAGGTGACTGGCTGCCTTTTTTCCTCTCCTTCTAGCAGAAGGTACCCTATGGCAGTAAGTGTTTGCAAAGTGATTATTGTCTACAGACTGAATGCCTTTTATAAATTAAAATAGTCCCCACAGTATGAAGAATCTCTACAAAGTAACAGCAGAAAGTACAGTTGTGTAAATAAAACTTACCATGACAGCTGATGTTTTAATGATTATTGCTGAAGTAGTCTTAGCTATATGGGTTATATTCTGCCAAGGCTATAACAGCCAGTCAGTTTCCAAAGATTCAGGGTACCTTAGATGCACCCAAACTGTCAGGCAGCTTGAGCTGACCTTACCATAAGACAAGCTTGGGCACAAAGCCCTTCAGAGCATTCCTGTCAACAAAGGGAAGGATGCTAAGCCCTGAAAGGACAATGCTATGAACAACAAAAAATAAATGTCCACATCCTGGGATAAAAATTGATAAAAATATAAGGGAGAAGGAGGGAGAGAGCAACTACTGCAGCAGTGATCATTCAAAAATGTACTGCTATGGTAAGTTTAACTTGCATTAACTGTACTGTGTTCATTATATTTATCACTGCTGCAGTAGCCTTAGCTAAATGGGTAATTTACATTATCTAACTACATTTGGCAGGTGGAAGGAGAAGAGTCCAGAAGCCTCTGGAGAATGGTCCAAACAAAGCTTTATCTGGACCCAGAGAAGGAATCAAGCATATAATGTTTTGTAAAAGTAAGTACAGAGGACTAAGTAGCAGCTTATATAACACTTTTGGACTCCGACCCCTTCCAAACAGCCATAGATGAAGCTAAGGCCCTGGCAGAGTGGGCCTTGAAACTGCCTGTAATAGTTTTGCTATGTTGAGCATAACAAAAGGTTATAGTCTTAGACAACCATTTAGAAATTGTCTGTTTTGACATAGTTTGCCCCCTCTTCTTACCTTCACAAGAAATGAACAGTTCTAAACATCTAAAAGATTTAGTTCTGTTAAGGTATTAACTGAGTTTTATGTGGACATCCAAGGTATGAAGTATTTAGGCTCAGGAAATTAAACAGGAAAATAGTTTGGCTTAAAGTGAACTTAGCTCCCACTTTAAGCATAAAAGGATTAGCTATCAAAGAAACACAGTCACTATGCAAAATCAGAAATGGTTAACTCACCATAATTGCTTGCAATGCATGTACCCTCCTTGTAGAGGTTAGATCAATCAGTAAAACTTTTTTCCATGTTAAGAATCTCAAGTCAGCCAGATTAGCTGGTTCGTTTGGAGCAAGTGTTATCTTTTCTAACACAAAACTAAGATCACAAGGGGGAGCTATAAGTTTTCTTGGAGGACTCTTATGCAAAAACTCTTTTAAGCACATTTTAATGACAGACTGCGTTGAAAGAGGAGGACCCATGGGCAGACATGCTGAAATGGCCAATAAATAAACCTCTAAATAAATGTTGACAGAGGAATTAGACACACTATAGGATAGCAACTCACACAAATATTGTAGAACCAGGGAATAATGAGCCTTGAATGGGTGCTGGTTAAGTTGTTGGCATCAACTAGAAAACCTTTTCCATTTGCTAATATATGATTTTCTAGTAGCAGACTTTCATGCCTTCATTAGTACCTGCTGCAAGTCCTTAGTAAACAGGTGCATAAAGGAAATTAAGACCGCAACATTCAGGCAGTCAACTGAAGTCGATTGAAGTCAGAGTATATCAAACATCCCTGTTCTTGTGTGAATAGAGCAGTCTCTGAGGAAGCTTGTGGTAGTTGCCACTAGACATTTCCAAGAGAAGGGAGAACCATGGTTGCCTGGATCAGATGGGAGTCAACATAATGTTCTTGAGTGATTCCTTCTGAATCTTCAGAAGTGCCCCGGATACTAGTAGAAAGGGTGGAAAAGCAAACAGAAACATTCCTGTCCAAGGAAAAGAAAAGGCATCTGTCATTCAATCCTTCTTGCATGGAATTCTGGAGCAAAATTTAACCTTTTGATTGTTCAGAGAGGAGTAAAGATGTTGATGAGGAACTCCAAACAGATAGATCAATATCTTGGAAGACACCCTGATATAGTTTCCATTGGTGAGGGTCTACTCTGTCCCTGATCAGCTTGGCTGCCACACAGTTTTGCTCTGACAGAATGCAGGATGCCTGTAGAGTGAGAATGTGCTGTGAAGCTATGTCTCAAGCTCATAGCTAGTCTGCAAACAGGGAAGACCTGCTTTACTCTTGCTTGTTGAGGTACCACAAGACTGTAGTATTGTGTGTAACCACTTGAAGAAGTCCTGGGGGCTAAAGATGGTTCAGAGATTTGAGTGTCATGATCAGGTTAAGCATCTCCCTGATGTTTATATCCTTGGTGTCCCACACTCCCTGCACTTTTATTCCTCCTGAAACTGATCCCAAGGAAAATCGGAAGTGTCTGTGGTGACTAACTGCTTTGGAGCTGGAAGGGAGATGAGGAGACCTGGATTACCCTTCTGACAAAACCCACCACTTTATTTTGAAAAGATAAAGGGTATTGATGCTTGGGCCAAAGAGATTTCAGACACCACTGTATCTTTGTCATGTGGAGTCTTGAAGAGGTTTATAAGGATCATAGATGCCATGACACTCAAAATCCCAAGGTATTCCCTCACAGTCACCAAAGTCTGACTGGAAAACCTTAGAAACAGAAATATATATAAAGATCTATTTTTCTTTTCTTTCCTGTGGAAGAAATACTCTTTGAACTGAGGTGTCTAATTGACATACCAGGAACTCAATCCTCTGAGAAGGAGTCAAGAAAGACTTTTGAAAGTTATTTTGAATCCCAGCTTGTTTAACATATCTCCCACCTAACTGAGAGAGAGAGATTCCTTGGAAAAATACTCTGTCAGGTTAAGCAAGTCATCTAAATATGGAAATATTTAGATATCCTGTATCCTGCAATGAGATTTAACTGGAGTTACACATTTTGTGAACACTCTTGGTGCAGTGGATAGTCCAAATTGTGAAGCAGAGAACTGATATTGTGATCTAGACACACAAAATCTTAAGAAAAATCTGAATTCTGGATGACTATTGATGTGATAATAAGCATATTTTAAGGACAGTGCTGCCAGGGAACTTTAAAGAAGAAGAAGAGGTAACAGTTTTGAAGTGACATAATTTTGAATTTGTGCACTCTCATAAACAGGTCTAGGAAAGAAAGACCCAGAACTGGTCTACAACATTTTTTTTTCTTTGGTACTAGGAACATCCCTGAATTAAAAACCCTTCCCCACCTGGGAAGGAGAAATGAGTTCCATCATTCCTTGAGAAAGCATGTGATGAAGAACTGGTGAAAACAAAAGACTGATCTGAAGGAAGTGGAATGACCCACTGGAAAGGAGGAATTTTCTCTCACTGCCATGTGTAACCCTGATGAATGATTTTTTAAAACCCATTTGTATGAAACAATATGTTGCTAAACAGAAAAATAGAGATTTAGACTTTCTAATAGGTCAGGATGGGAGGTAGTCACAAGGCTCTTGAACAGTGATTCAAACTTGCTGGACTGACCTTGATTTTGGGAGGTTCAAGATTTCCTTTTTGTATCCAGCTTGCCATGTCTTCTTAAATATCTTTTTATCTGTGTTTTGTTGAGAATGTTTACTTTTGCCAAGAATTGATAAGGAGATAAAAACTTTCCTTGGCAAATTTGGAAAAGGAGGGTTGAAAAATCTTAGAGGTTCCTTAGGTCACCTTGCCCCTCTCATCATACTTTTTGATCGTGTCTGCAGCAAAGGAGTCACTCACAAAATGTCTATCCAGAGGAGAACATAAAATCTCATTTTTTAGCATCATCTGGGAGGTTCTAAACATTCAACCATGTAGACCTCCTCAAAACAGTAACGTTGGCCATACCATGCACTGTAAACAATGAGTAGTGAGCTGTGCAGTAGAATAAACTTAGTTACTTAAAGCAGATTGCTCCCCATAAGAAGAAACTGCAGATAAAATGTTCCTCTACCTTCACAATTTGTCAAGCAATGTTTAACAAAACAGCATGGCAATGCAAAATTCTGAAAAGCAAATCAAAGTTGCAGAAGTCTATGCTTTTCCCCATTCCTATTAATAGTTGTTCCATCCTTATCAGAAAGAATAGGATTGGAATTACCTAAGTGCTAGGCAGCAGTGGGATCAATTAAAGATACTGCTTCTGGTCAGGTTTTAGAATACTGTATAAAAATTTAAAGACTGAGGAACTCCATACATCATATCTGTCTTTTTAGTTGCAGATGGATGGATATCAGGAAAATTGCAGGCAATAACACACACGTCCTCTAAACCAGACAGGACAGAAGGAATAAGTGTAGGTTCTGGAAAATCCTTTTGTAACAGCTCATAGTATTTTCTGAGGGACTCAGAAATCTCAACATTCTCCCATTGAAAACACTGGAACATTCTAACAATAGTCTCAGATAAAGGAAACACCTACAGGGAAAATTAGATATTGAGCTCTCTTGTTAGTCTGAATCAGTACTCGAAGACGAAAAAAACTGTCTTAGTCACATCATCTTCCTGTTCGGGTTCAGAATCTTGAATCTCTTCTGGGAAATATGAAGATCTCTTTCTTTTACCAGAAACTACTTTGCAAGAAGGATCAATAGCCTGAATTAAACCTTGAGCCAGAGTCAGCAAACTACTCATATCCAAAGAAAATTGAGTAGTAGTAGATACATGCTTGGTTTTCTTTTTGTTTTTGACAGGAAAACTGGGGCCAACCAGGGATGGATGCAGCCTTCTGACACAACAAGGAAAGCTTTTCTGTTTGCTCTCCCAGGACCGATAACAGTGTCTCTACCTTGACCACTGAGGGGACCCCAACATTCACAGAGGATGTGGCTAACCACCAGTCCATATAGGCTGTAGCTGCTACACCAGAGGGATCCAGGGTAAAAGATGAGTGGTCTGAGGTACAAGAAATGACTGCAGCAGAGTTAGCCATCTGCGGCTGATGCAAATTGCTAGTCTGCTGTGTTGGCAAAGGATGTTTGCTTATTTTTTTTCTTTTTTATGGATGGAAGAAGGGCTAATAGTGTGGCTGATAGTCTGCATGGTCAAGCCAAAACTGGTGCCTTTTTATGTGGATATATAAGCAGCAATTGCTGGTAAACACTGCCAGTCCAGAAAAGTTACTTTTTTGACAGGAAATCCCAGTAGAAAGCATTTTACAACACTATGCCAGGCCCACAAAAGTAAATTAAATACAATATCCCCATAAAAAATGTTTCTGTTACTTTACACCACTTTAAAATGACAGAAAAAAGGAGTACTCTATTTAGAAGTATGTTATAGTCTCACGACAGTCCATTGAAACACAACACTCCTAGCTTTAAAATAACTTTCCTGAAGAGGAAAATAATAAAACGGTGACAAAGTTTAGAAAATAGAAGTCTCTTCCCCAAAAAGGAACTTATACACCCAGCAAAGGAAAACACAAGCTGATCCCGGAAAGCCTCATTGCGTGCAAAGTGAAAATTTTTAATTTGGTAGGCACACAATACTAAAAAGAGAAATCTGGATAAAAAGTTATGAAGGGAAATCCTGGGATAAAACAATAACTGCAGTGTTAATTTCTTCAGACAAAATAGACAGTATAAATGTGTAATTGGTTCATTCCAGACACATGATTCTATGTTTCTGATGTTATCAATAGGTCTGCCAAATATTTCTCAGGGTAGTTAAAACAAAATGTTGCACTGTGCATGAATCATACCTCTCAACTGTCCAGATTTTCACAGAATGTCCAGATTTTTGCCTCATATTTTTGGTCTGTTCCTGACAAAAAGTATGTTTTTCTGGCAAATCATTGAGGAATGAAGTTACTAAATAATATTAAATAATAAAAGACATTTGAGTTTCAAACTTCATATCCTTCAGAAAATACATAATAATGAAAAAAACTGTCATTATAGCAACTTTGCAAGTTTATAGGAGCAATATTTAAAATCGGTCCCTATTTTTGTGTGTCTGTTTCCCATTTATTTCTGGCATTGTCCAGATTTCTTGTGCTGAGAGGTGAGAGGTATGTGCATGATATGGCAAAGTAACTGGAAGTTACTTCCAAACTCTTACATACCATCTGTTTCTCTCCTATTGCATTAAGATTTGTTTTTAAAATATAGTTCTTAACTGTTCCCAAGTGGTATTTTGTAGAAGTGCAAGAAGAACGTACTCTAAGATTTTAGTTCAGTATTGTGGGGATGTGCAATGGCAATGTATGAGAGAGAGAGTTTCTTATTTTTATAGTCTCAGTGACAATACACAAGTCTTAAAGTTAAGGACTGACTGACCAAATGAATGAGTGAAGAAATTAATAAATGAATAAACAAATAAGATGCAAAAGAAATGAAGATCTTTCAGACCTCAACATTCTCTTTGCTGTTTGCAACTTAAACTGATTGAGACCTTAATAAGCTACTATCTTCTCTTAATAATATTCTTAGATTTCTCATTTAAGAAGTAACATCAATTATTTTAAACATTTGAATGTGTAATACCTAATGGATATGACATTTAAATCAAATACTAGTTATTCTTTTTGACAGTTTGAAACTAATTTCCTTCTCTGTCTTTTTTCCTGACTCGTTTATGTTTATTTTTCATATAATCTGTTTTGACCTGCTAAATAATTGGTCATAATATTGATTCCAATAAAGCATATTTTAAGGAAAATTTCTGAAGCAAAACAGAGGACGACCTGTGGCACTTGTTATTTTTGATTTAATAGTACAACCTGAATTTAATGGACTGTATTATTTGTTAATAATCTTTAAGTCTGTAATACCGAGTACACTAATGATTCTTACACTTTAAATGACATATAATCAATTCTTCAGATTACATGTAAGGGTTGCACATCAGAAAAGTTTACAAGGAATGGGTAGTAATAGTTCAGAGCAGGACCTATAGTTAAATATTCAGTAAGAGCCTATTTATAAAGTCACATTCAAAACAGTAATCTACTTGTAAAATTAATAATCAAGTGGCTCTCTCAACAGTGTAATAATATACTGACAGCTTATTGTAATGACTAGGGTAAGAACAAGTCTAAACTGAATAGCTGAGATGATGCAGTGACAGAGAAGATGGCAAACAAAAGGAGAATAACAATGCAGTACCATTATCATAAACACATGGCTCAAAAATCAAAGTACCATCTCTGAGATGCAGGAAGCTGTCCATATACAAGATAGGATTTACTCATTTTAAAAATAGGGGTATGGATCAGGAAAAAAACAAAAAAAAGTAAATAACTGTAGATGAAATAGTAAATGTAAAACTATAATTCAGAAAAAGCCATGGCCTGACAAAGGTTCCCAGGATACTTTGAATGTCTGACCAGATGCAGTAGAGAGGTGCTGTTTTCCTCTTTAAAATCTTACACAGATTTGCAATAGCTTTCCATCCTAGAAACAGACATCTTTTAATTTGACTGCAATAAACACCTTACAAAATCTTTAAGTCCTTGAAAATTACATTTGTCACTGCCTCCACTTTTCCCCTTCTGTTTGAAAAGACTAGGTTGGGTTAGATGGCTTAATCTTATTTTTTTGTTTTGTCTTTACCTTCATATCTTCCTCACTTGAGTCCACCAGAGTAGTATCATCTGCATATCTGGGGCTGTGTAAAGTTACTTCTAGTTAATCTTTACTAACAAAATGCTCTTCAGGAGGAAAAGAATGCTTGCTGGAGACACATTTCATAAGTGTAAATAACAGCATTTGACAATAGATTGCATATATCACCTAAGTGCAACACTGTCAGCAATAATCATTCCAAGATTTTTGAACATCATCACCACTATAAATAATAGTTGGATTTAAAGGTGAACAATCAGAATCCCTGTTACATCAGGATAATGCTGATGATAATGAAGCCCTCTCCTCCTAATCAATTCTTCTAACACAAGAATATAGACAGAAATTATCAATGAACCTAAGAGTAAACTCTATGGATCTCTGGATCTGACAGGATAATAAGATAAACAATCTTCCATAAGAAGCTAGCTAGATAGTACATCCTGTGATGCAGGAGATCAACTGCTTCAGTGCAGAATTCATGCAGCCACAGTAAAACTATACCAGTGAAGAAGAATATCATGATCAGCTAAGTATAATGTCCATTTGGCATGTACATTACTAGACACACGCAACAGCTGGAGACGCCACAAACATACCTCACGAAGAGGATCCTAGGCTTTAAACGCATGTCTTAAATGGACAGACTCAAAAAACTCCAGCTATTCTCTGTCTCATATTATCTACTAAGAGGCGATCTTTGGTTGACTTACAAAGCCATGTCTGACACAGCTCTGTTAGAGATGCTACATCTAAAGAATTCCAAATCCCTCCGCACCACACGCTCCAGAAACCTCATCCTCATTACCACAAACAACAGAAACTGCTGAAGGGACAGGTTCACAACCCAGAGACTGCTCTTGCTCTGGAATAGACTTCCCATACATGTCAAGCAGAGCACCTCGCTGACCCTCTTCAAGAGAAATCTTGATGAGTGGATGGGAAATAGAAAGTTCACCCCGGGGATAACTCCAGTGCCTCTACTCAACAGAGGCACTGGGAACTAAGGTCGGGTGACACTATGCCAGAGTAATCCTATGGCTAGGCTTGTAAAGGCTCCAGGGCCATTAGCCTAGTACACACCTTTGAACCTATGTCAAGGGACAGGTAGAAAGATAATCAGGAGAAGAATGGATTAATTCCAATGAACACTTGTCATTAGGACGTCATTCAAAATCCAAGTCAGGAGTTTATCATTCATAGTTCTAGTGTATAAAACAAATTGGAATCTTAATGCCATATTAATAGCCTTACCTATAAAGAGAAGGATAGAGTCAGGGAAATAGTTATCTAAATCATATGGGTCTAAAAGTGATTTTTTAAGACTGGGGTAAAAAAGCCTCATTTTGGTAAGACAGGATTATCCCATTAATCAAGGAACCAGAGCCAATTTATGTCATTGGGCCAAATACATATAGACAGGCAATAGAGAGTCTTGGTGGCTATGAGTTCAGTCCACAGGAAAGAAATTGCATACCTGAAATCAAAGTGACCAGTTGAAAATACTCAATCAACTGGAATACACACAAAGTCAAAGCTGGAAATCCTAAGTAAATAAAGTAAATGTCTAGTGATTTCTATGCGGCATGTAAAACAGCCAACAGTGATGACAACATGGATACAATAAATAAAGTAGATAACCAATATTCATCAAAATAAGGCACTCTACTGCTAAAAAGAAAGGATAGATTTTTATCTTTGCCACCAGGTAAACAAGTGCAGCTTACAGTAGAGATCTGCCTTAAGTGGAATGCTGCCCTTTTATGAGCAATCTCCTCTGGTAAAACAATATATGTATCCAGCCCAAGTGTGGGGTTAAAGCAGACAGACCATGTGCATATTTGCTCAAGCCTTCACCTGTCTACGCTTGCAGTAGAATCAATGGTAATGCATGGCCTGTGTGGTTTAATGTGAGTGGGATATAAATGCAGTGTGGCAGATAAAGCTAGATAGCAATATACAGTTGTAAAATAAGCTACAGGTAACTCATTTGGATTAGCTGCGCTGGCCAGTGAAAGTAACTGCCATAAGACACATGCAAACTGATCAACATTTATAACACTGAAAAGTCTTGCTTTCCACTGGCTCATTACTGGGGTGACTCTAACTAGGGTAGGATAATTGCAAACTGATGTAGACGATGGTGTGAGGAAAAGACTGATTCCTTCACCAAGTCAGAGGTAAGCACACCAAATCTAGAGTACAACTAAGCTGACTGGTAGCAAAGGTATATTAGCAAGTCAAAGTCAAAACCTTTCATAATACAAAGGGATTCTTAAGACGGTTCTTTGGTCTTAAAATTGACCCATCATGAGGACAACAGCACTGGGTCAGTTAGGAAGTCAGTAAACTTCTGAAGGAATGTATTCACTTTACTAGTTGGAAAATAAAAAAGAAGGACTTAATAGCTTATTGCTGTGTCTATAACATACTTAAAGGAGTTGATAGATGTAAACCTTTAAATAAGTCACAGGACTGCTCAGTTTTGATTTGGTTAGTTGTAAACTTGTCCTCACCCAGATGCAGAAGACAGTGGCAAAAAATCATGATCCCTCTCATGATCTTGCTAGCCTTTGGGCACTTCACTGCTATAAAAGTTCTTTTGGCAGCAGGGCAGTTGGCAGGTGTTCTAAAAAAGATCTTGTATGACTTACAACCTGTTTTCATTAAATGGCAAAGTATTGAACATGTAGGAAATGGTGTACAGCATCCTCCTTTAAGTCCTGAACAGAGAAATTGTGTCAGGTATTTCACCATGCTACCTATGTCTCATAGACTTGTAGAACTTCACCAGTAAGAAAATCACACTGTAAAGTCCATGTTTTTTTTTTAAAAAAACATGCATTCCCTTTCAGTATGCTACTATTTTCACCATGTTTTCTTCTCCTCTATTAGCAAGCCATATGTTGGTCTAGTTCACTTCTGTGTTTATAATTCATGTAGTTGAAATGTGTTTTCATATCTCATCATTGCTTGAAGTAATTGTATCTTTTAATATTACTTCCAAAATGACAAAAAACTCAAGAACAAACAACAGAATAAAAATCCACCAAGCTGTACGAACTCTGCAACGCACTTTATTATTAAGCACTTTTCGTCCAACTGAATCATTGGACTTCCTCAGATAAAATGTACTTTAAAATTCATGGATTTAAATACAGCTCTAAAAAGATCAGGTGACCTACTCATTACATATTTAAAGTAAAAAACTTATTTGATTACAAATCCATTGTGAATGTATTAAACTAATTGTGGTATTTAAAACATTTATGTTATTTAAAATGTTTTACAGCCAGCTAACAAAAGTGTTCTCCACAAAAAACTTATTCTTTTTAAACTAAATATATACCAATATGTAAAAACATGTTATGTAAACATATAAGTGTAAAAATATGTTTATGGAATATAACTTTGTAAACCTAAACATATACAAGACTAGATATTCTGTGTTTTAAGCATCTGAACTATCTTGATACTGGTCAGATAAATAAATATATGCTCTACCCTCTGATCACTTATCATGCATACCTTTGTACAAAAAACAATGCATAATGATAAGGAAGATGTGTATGTATATATATATATATATATATATATATATATATATATATATATACAAAAAATAGTAAAAATAGAAAATAAGTGTACTTACATGCACATATACTTATATCTAAATATAGAATTCACCTCTCTAAACTTTTTAATTTTACAAGCACATAATAGAACATTTATCATTAAGGCCAGGGTGTGTGTAGGCATTAAGCCTTATTTGCCAAATTAATTCTAATTTCTCTAATAATAGAGAATAAGGGCCACCCCTAGGGTCAATATTAATCTGATCTATGACTTTAAACTTGAATTTATGATCTGGGAAAACAGATATGTGCCTTGCTAAAGCATTTTCCTCTTCCTAGTCTTGTATATGTTTAGGTTTACAAAGTTATATTCCATAAACATATTTTTACACTTATATGTTTACATAACATGTTTTTACATATAGGTATATATTTAGTTTAAAAATAATAAGTTTTTTGTATAGAACATTTTTGTTGGCTGGCTGTAAAACGTTTTAAATAACATAAATGTAAATAACACAGTTAATTTAATACATTCACAATGGATTTGTAATCAAATAAGTTTTTTACTTTAAATATGTAATAAGTAGGTCACCTGATCTTTTTAGAGCTGTATTTAAATCCATGAATTTTAAAGTATATTTTATCTGAGGAAGTACAACGATTCAGTTGGATGAAAAGTGCTTAATAATAAAGTGCGTTGCAGAGTTCGTACAGCTTGGTGGATGTTTAATCTTTTAATATTATATTATATTATATTATATTATATTATATTATATTATATTATATTATATTATATTATATTATATGCTTTTATACTGCAATATTATAACCTTGATAGCATAAGACTGAATTCCTTATGATAACTGTGGTCATTTTATATCCATGTGGGTGTGTTTGTGTGCATGTCTATCTGTCTGCTTCAGATAGCAAAGGCCACAACACCTTCATTTATCAAACAAGCTCCAAGACCAAGTACTATTAAATGTTCAGAAAATAATGTGTTGTGATACCTGCTGTTTTTTTTCTTAAGCAGTTATTCTAGCATTACCTAATGCTAATGTGTCTTTTATATAAGGTTATATGTTTGAGATCACCTATAAGTACGTGTAATTGCTATATATCATTTGCATGGTTGAGCTGAAATGTAAGGTTCCTAATTTATTTAATAACTGTACATGTTTAAATATGCACTCTGCAATTTCTGTTAGACACATAATCAACATTTATGCAAGGCCAAATGTGTCATACATTTGTTATTAAGACAAAACCTATCATCATAACTAAGGACAAACTGTGCAAAAGAACACTGACGCATGAATAAAGTGTTAATAATTTCTTAGAAACAAAACATGGCTTTACAGTAAAAATAAAGTGGCATCTTTGTAATAAACAGAAAATCTTATAATAAGATGAGCCTAACCTGTTACAATTTGTAATAAAAGGTCAAAAGTTCATACTGCTAGCTAAGTGTTCTTTCAGACTGACAGCCTGACAATTCTAAAATGATACTTTGTTTTTGTAAAAAGAAATCTGAGAGACAGGAATTTTAAAGGATTGTAAAAATGTAATATATAAAATTAATACTAGTCATAAGGGAAGTAAAATGCATTCTGAATTTTCTTAAAGTTTCAGTGTGTTGTTTCTTACAATTATTGTTTCCATGATGAATTTGGTGCCTATGTGAGGACTAAGAAGTTGCAGACACCAAGAGAACCCTCCAGTAAGGTAATAAGACTAATTTCTTATAAAAAAGTAAACCAAGAAATCTATTTTGGTGGCAGTGGTAGAGTGATATATCTCTTCTTAAGAAACATTTTGTTTTTATTTGACAGAAAGCAAGGAAGATAAAAAAAAACACTAAAAATTAAAGAAAGACTTCAGGCGATATTGCATATGTAAGATAAGCCAGGTATGCCCAGATTGTAGGCATCAAATAAATGTTCGCAAGTCTTAGCTATAAAGTTTAGTCATCAAGTGTTCAAATGATTGCGTAACTGTGTGTATGCATACATTCTGTTACACTACAGGTAGTTATGTGGAAGCCCTCATTGTAAGGAGGCCATGTATAAATGATACGTGATCTGTGCGGTTAGTAAATCAAAATGCCCCAAGTTTTAAACTATGAAAGAATAAAATGTCATGGTTATGAGTTTTGAAAAGAAGTACAATTGCAGATCTAATACTCCTGCATCTGACAGTGGAGGCAATGCCTTTACTTATGACATGAGCAATATAGAATGCCCTTCTTACCACTGTGGAGACATAGTTATCAAAGGTAAGGTTGCTGTCAAACTGTGTGCCCTGGTCTCTCACCTCTGATTGCATGCTTATGATGTTTCTACTGATGTGGTTGTTAGCCAGAACATCCCTCTTACTGAAATGGATGATAATACATTTTAGCACTGAATTTAAGGCCATGACTTTGGCATCAACCATTTGTTTGTGTGAGACTCTCTTGTAGGATGTTGACATCATATGGGGATTCTATGACCTCTCCCAGTTTGCCGTAATCAGCAAACTTTGTCAGCCACAGACCATTAGTTTTGCTTGTACTTCGGAAAAATAGATTATGAACAGTAAAGTTCCCAGGACTGATCCCTGTGCAACACCACTGGTTACATGTATGTTGTTGGAGGTTGTTTCCCCTATTTTGACTTTATGGGTCCTATCAGTTTACCAGTTAGCAACCCACCTAATGATATAAGTGTTGATACCCAGCTGGGTGAGTTTATCAATAATACCCAATTGGTGAATAGTATCAAAAGCCTTGGCCAAGTCCAGGTAGTCTGTATGCAGTTTCCCCTCATCCAGGGCTCTGATGACTGTCTCAAAGAAGTCTACCAGGCTTAACAGGCATAATCTCCCTTTGACAAATTCAAACTGAGTAGGGTCAAGTGTTTTGAGATTATTTATATCTTTATTGATAAGGTATATGATGATTCACTGGATGGCCTTGCAGATAAGGCCAGGTCAGTGGAAGAACCACCTTTGTGCAGGGGGATAATGGAGGCCATTTTCCATTCAGCTAGGATGAAGTCTATGCTTAGACTATGACTAAAAAGAGTACCCAATGGTGTTGCTAATTCTTGTTGGTGCCCACATAGAATGCAACCTGAGATGTTATCAGGTCCCATAGATCCTGTGTTTTTGGCCATAGAGAGGGCATTTATGACCTGTTCTCTAAAGATACAAGGTGGGGCACAGGTGGAAAGAATGTCATGGGGTATGTGTGGTGGGAACAGGGGAGTGAAGTTTTCACAGAATCTGTTGGCTAACAGGTTTGCTATGTCCACAGATTCAGTGTATGTGGTATCATTAACTACCAGCTCAGTGCAAATCTGGGTCTTACCTTTTAGGCTATGGATGCAACTAAATAATGCTGTATGGTTGCCCTTAGTAGAGGATGCTTATTTGGATTCGTAGCTTGCTTTGGAGGACTTCAGAAGTCTTATTTGCTGGTTTAAGCTGAGGAGGGCATGTTTCCAGTTTAGGGCATACTTCCTCTTACTTTTGGACAACAATTTCTTCCTATTATTTTAAAGCCTGTTAATGGCAGTTGTCCATAAAGCAGGTTTGCTCTTCTTTGAAGAGCTTGTTTTGGTCCTCTCAAATATGGCCTCATCAATGAAGTTATACAGGTGTTTGCAAAAAGCATTGGTGTAGGACGCAGCATAGTTCCCAGTTACATCTGAGTGGAGAGGTGCAGTGACGCTATTTATATCATCCTTCAGAAGGATATGATCTGCTTTGGAGAAGTTTTTTTTAATTAAGAAGTTTTAATTAAGTTACTGATATGGGGTGTACAGTTTGATAGTTACTTAGAAGGAGATTGATTTATGGTGAGATCTGACAAGGGAACACCTCACAGTGGGGGTGCTACAGCAGTCCTCCATATTGACAGGCACCAGATCCAAGATGTTGGTGCCCCTAGCTGGGGTGTCAACCAGCTGACATTGACGTTAATGAACTCTAGGAACCTTTGGGTAAGTGAGTTTGAGTGTGAGTAATTTATCCAGTTAATGAATGGGTAATTAAAACCACCCAGAATAATGGTGTTCAGATATATACTGATGGATTCCAGTAGATCCAAGTAGGCAGAGTGGGTGTCTTTATTCATGTAGTAGGTTCTGTATCTGGCAATGACTTGAATATGTGTCCTACCAACAGTTTGTTACACCTGAAGTGTCTCTAGGGAATCATACTGTTTAACAATCTGGAGGTATATTCATCTTTAAGGAATGCTGATACACTACCTTCCTTTAGTTTTCATGCCTTCCATTTGTTGTCTGAAAGTGTAGTAGGTATAACCTGGTATGGCTGGGGTGCTCTTTACAGCCTTGAACCAGGTCTCCGTGACTGCACAGATGTCAGTGTCTTCCAAGGTGAGGACTGCTTTTAGTGAGTGCATTTTAATGCTAAGACTCCTAGAATTTAGCAGCATAACCTTGAGGTTGTTTTTTGATAATATTTTAAGGGTCAAGCAGTTTAAGGGTATTACCATGTAATGAGCATGTAAAAAATGATATTTCTGTAATGTCTATTATATGATCTTGAAGATATAATTCTGCTGTGAGAGAAACCACAGTTAATGAGGTGTATCAGTATAGATGGCCTTATAATGTAGGATCAAAGTACTAGATCTTGTCAAATTTATAATTAGGTATTCAGTTAAGTAAATATTGTCTCAGATATCCAGTATTTATCAATAATATTATAACAAACAGTGTCAGTTACTCAACAGGTACCACACACACCTTTAGTACTGGATGATCAGAGGATTATGTGTGCTATTACCACATCTGATACTTGGATTAATTTTGCAATAGTAACACAGAAGTGCTGTGTAGGAGTGGCAGGGGTGCTGCACTCTGGGTGTGCCATCCTTCAGATGAGACAGTAAACTGAGGTCACGTCTGCCTGAGTTGGTGCTAGCTCATGTAGATCATTATTAAAACACAATAACTTTACCACTCATAGAAATAAAAGCATTTACAGTGTAATACATTTTACATTCATATTTCAATTCCCCAATATTTTATCCAGAACATTGCTTATTTATTTTTTATTTTCTACAAAAGTCCACTTCATATTAAAAAGCACCTCTGCGCATCTTGCTACAATATATTAAAAATGCAAGAAAATGTTACTATTAATTTCTAATACTTTTTAACATTGAATTTTCAAAATAATGATAATAAATCATATTAATAATTGCATTCTTCATATTTTGATTTTCCCAAAAATCCCCGCTATCACCCCCTCAAAATTTTAATGTGTTACTTTTTCAGAAAGCATGTTCTATAATTTCAATTTTATTATAGCTATTGTGTCTCTTTCTTCAATACATTCATACATCATTAAACCTTTTACATGTAACTTTCTCAAGTATGTTACTTAAAATCCTGGTACTGATGTACATCTCAACAGTTCTTCTTTCTTTCTTTTATAACATCTTTGTCTTTAAGTTAAATCAAAGATCTAGGTAAAAGAATTCTGACATGATAATTCTATTATACCATATGTAACAGTCTTTCTCTAATGATTTTATATCTACTTTACACTTTATCACTTTAAAAACTTTATGCATATCTTGTTCCTCTTTCAAATTTTCTTTTGAGGTCATTTAAAAAAATAGATATATTTATATCTTATAATATTTTTCTCATTCTGTGTTATTAGATTTAACATAAACATGGGGGCAGTCTTGATCATCGTATTACATAAAAAAGACAATATTCATTTACATAGTTTCAAACGTTTCCCTATTTTTGTATTTCACCTAAAATCTTTTTTCCATTGCTACTTTTTTATTCCAGCTTTCCAAAATCTAATTCATAAAATTTTAATTTTCTTAGAAAAAATCCCCTATTCAATTCATACTACCAGAGCCTTTATTTTTTTCTAAGCTTAAACCAAGGTCTTCCACGCATAACATTTTTCACTCCTCCATCACAGCCTTTGACCACACCCAGTTTTGAATCATACTGCTAATATCATCATCATAACTCACCACTAATGGCAATTTTATATTTTCATAACATGTTTGCATATATCTTTACTAAAGAAGAAAGTACAGCTTTTAAAACTAAACTAAATAAAACAGTACTCAAGGAACATCCCTATTTCACTCCTGTTTGTGCCTTTATTTCTTAACCTACCACATAGTAACCACTGGAATCACAAGCACACTTTCATACACACTTTTAAAGAGTGAACTATTAAATAAAGATATATCATATAACCATAACTCCCAAGATGTTTTGCAATTTATATTATCATACATTTTTGAACATCATAAGCAATTACCAGCCCTACTGATTTACTCTCTCTATATATTGCATTACAAAATATTAAACCTCACTTTTGTATTCTTGCTCTTAATTCCCAAAAATATTCATCCTATAACTTCTTCTAGATGCTTCTGAAATCATATTTGCAATATAGCCATTATTATATTATAATCCACATTAAGTACTTTGTCTCTTGTTTTTAATAACTTCTTATCATCTTTTTCACAATAATTTTATATGTCCTTTACAGATTTCATTACTTTGAATTCCTCTCCTTAACCCCTCATTTATAATTCAACATTTTATCCCCTACCTCCTCCATTTCCTTTTAAAAGCCATATGTAATTCCATGATATCCCTGTATGGTTTCGTCTTTCATTTTCAAAAGTACATTTAATTATTCTAATGCTATCTCTTTTGTTAACTGTTTTCCAGAATTTTCTTAAATGTTCTTAATACTCCAATCCAACTCCACTTTAATTTTTTTCCCTTGAATTTACATTTTCAAATTGTATGTGCACTCATCATCATCATCGTTATTCCTTTTACCTCAAAATTTCATTTTCATTCTCAGCTTCTGCTATATTTAACTTATTTTCCTAAGATATTAATGTCTTCTTTATCATATAATCAATTACCACTCAAATATATAAATCCAAGCATTCCTCCAACTGAATAACACTAAAAATAAGTCAAATGGCAATTATTAAATGCCACAAATGCACCTGGTTTAAATGATAGTATACCCATAAAACCCACTTTGCAAGCAAGGTTCTAGAAACTAATGTGTAGGTGAGTGTGTCAGTGCTGTCAGTTTGTATTTTTTAAATAGTCACTTTTTTTTTTTAAATAGTCACTTAGTATTAATCAAAGGTTTTATGATTTTTTACAATGTTTTTATTAATTTTTTAACCATAGATATACAGGAATTTTTAACTAAGTATTTAGATTAAACACTGGTCTACATCATAATTTTATATTTGAACATCATGATTATTTATGTTGTAATAAAGGTTATTTATTTAGTTATAATTATTTTAAATGTTAACGTCAAGCAGACAAGAGTCTGTCTTTTTAAAACTTGTATTGCTTTAATTGCTTTAAGTATATTTAAATGAATGGATTGAGTAATAATTTATTCTGATGAAGTCCATATTTTGGTGTGGATGAAAGCGCTAAATCTTATTATTTTTTTTTTTTTGTTTTAATAAAGTGTGTTTTGATAAGTTCTTGGCCAAGATGCTTATTTTAACGCAGCGGGACATTGTACTAGTGTTAAGTGTTCTCTCAGTTCTCTTTTTTAGTACTTCTCAAATATGTAAGCATTTTTTCATTTGAAACCATATTTTTATAAATTTTGCTGCATACCTTCACATTTACTCCTTGTTTCCCTTTATTCCTCGGTAAATTGCAATTCAGTTCTTCTAATATTATTATAACTATATTAACTTCTAAATGCACTATTTTTTGTAAAGTTCTTCCAACTCATTTCTTGAATCACATTCATTCATAAATAGTAATAATCCTACTGATCCTACAATCAGTAAGTGCAACCCTACCTAGTTGAATAACAGTTGCTTTTAAAATCTGAGTATCTACAACATTCCACAAAACTGCTATTCCAGGACATTTTACCAAACATAAACTCCATATTTCCCTAGTAATGCTTGGTCTGTCTTCTTTTACTAATATATATCAGTGTTGTATCAGGCAATATTATTATATTATTATATAATTTTTACACTTTTTACACTATTTCAATATAATTATTCTTCTCCCATTATGGATACTATTTAAATTTAAAGTAAAACCGTGACAAAAATTGTCCCTGTTTTGTTCCACCTTTTTGTAAAATGAAATTCGTCCTTTTCCTACCTATTACCCCTCTTCTAATAGTACCTTTCCTTTTGCCTTCTTCTGGGACATTTTCATCATTTTCCACTACAGAAAAGGAGTGTCTACATTATGTGAATTTATCATCAGCAGCATAAGATACAATGTCACTTTCTAGGACAAAACCTTTTTCAGTGTCCTCTTGTTCTAGCTGCCCATATTCTACATGTTATCCCTCTAAGTTAATTTGCAAAAAAATCTGACTCTTCTTTTAAAATCACAGCATTTTCATTTTAATTTCCCCTTCCAAGAACTGTCAAAACACTGGTGTCTCTGCAACTTGCATCAGATACACGACTGTGCTCAGTCTAGAGATAAATGACCCATTTACCCCATATAGTACACCTGTATTTAATACAACTGAATATCAAGTGCTGTTCACGTCAACATACAATAATCACATTGCTGGCCGATCCTGATATCGACAGTTACATGTCCACCATGTATTAACCACATTGCAGAATATATGTTTAGCTACACTTTCTTTATGCAGAAATGTCTACACTTAACATAGCCCTAGTATAACTTCTTCTTTCATATGGAACAAACTACCCATTCATGTCAAGCAAAGCTGCTCATTGGCCCTCTTTAAGAAAAATCTTGACGTCTGGATGGGAAATAGAAAGTTCACCCTGAGGATCACTTCTGTGGCACTGCTTGACAGGGGCACAGGAAAATAATTTTCTTGGGTGGTGAAAGCCAGGGAACCTTTTTGGCTAGGCTTATAGAGGCCACAGGGCTGATACCCTATCACTTACCTATGAACCTATGAAAAAAATCTTTACAAACAATAAAGAAACAAATTTGAATTTATTTTTATTCAAGAGCATCATTACAAAATTGTACTGCAATTTTCTAGTCTTTATAATATCTGAAGCATACATAAATAGTTTTATGGATGACCATGCTTTCTGTTTTGCAACAAGCTCATAAATGGTATCAATAAAGTATCATTCTAGAAAGTTACTGATCAGGCTCTCTCCTTCCCCAAATATAGTACCTGATCTCCTCTCCATTGGTGAAAATCTTAACAGACTAATATCGCCCCAAACAAAGTACCAGTCATATTCTTGTTGACCTTTGACATATACTCAAAAAAGGTCTCCATTTCTCAGTCATCTTGTTCTGAAGTCTTATATGCATTTCCTTAGAAACTACTGTAACTTTGACATAAGGCTTCCTTTGCAAAACAGTAGAAGTAATGCTGCCACCTGCAGCACTATTGTATCCACAGGTTCTTCCTGTGTGTATTCTCCACAGCAATGTCTAATATCACTATTTCCTCATATTGAATGAAATATTTCACCACATGTCACCATACAACTTCAATGGATTTACTTAGCTTTCCATCTACAATCAGCTTCAGCAGGGTAGAATCATCTAAAGCCTCTGTTGATACAGTGTTTTGTTATTAGCTACATCTTGTGCCTCAAATGGACCTTTTTGAAAAGATGTCTACCTCCATGCCCTCTGGTTCAGCAGAAGCCCTTCCTGCATGAGAGCCTGAATAGAACTCCCATCAAAAAGAGAAAGGTAAGTTCCCTGGTGTCCTGGACAACTTTCCCCTGGTCAGCAGAAGTACAGCCATGGGTGACCCCTGAAAGGAAAAGTATTCAGAAACATTATCTTCATTTTCTACATCATAAACTCCGGCAGTGTATCTGCAAAGCTACATCCAGATTGCATCATCTTCAAGGTTAACCTGCTAAATCAACTGATCAAACATCATAGGATAGCTTACAAAGAGTAAACAGTTAATGGCTGACAAAATCTTCAACCAGCTAACAATAACTTCAACATACTTGGTAAAGATTCCTATCTGTCCTTCACTCATAGAAATGTTTATAACTATCATGCCTTCACTTATAAGTGCTTCAAATGGTCAAATGGAAATACATGTTCTCCACTGCCTAGCCTTCTGTTCCTGCATAAAGCTAATATGGTTATCAGATCAGTAACACAAAAATTCCTGCATGCATATTTTTAGAATGCTCACACAAGGAATTAATACAGTTCCTGCCCCCTACCCAGCACCCACATAAATGTAACAGCAATCAGACAATGGGAAACAGTTTGTCAAATGTTGTATATTTATTTAAGAGATCCATTTTAGATACTAATGAATGTCTGAATTGCTTCCTATCATTTGTCAATGTTTCTTAATATTTTTGTCTGTAAATCTTGACATGCCCATTTGACTTTCACTTCTGCTAGAATGCTTTTTTTCATTTACTGTTAAAATGTATGCATTGTGAATCAAACTGAGGTATGGTTATTTTTTGCATGTTTCTGTTCTGCAGTTATTTCTTATACCTGCTTCATCCTTATTAACCCCTTATATCTGCATTTAAATTTTGTTTGTTCTACACTTTTGTTATTATCAGTCTCACTTGCTGCTGCTGTTCCTTGAGTTTTACAACATTACGCAATGCTACTATAAAGTAAGTATCTTAGTGCAGGTGCACATCATTTTTTACAATGATGGATCTTAGATAAATGATTCATCAACACTCATTCCGACATCTCCAAATCATTATTTAACTTTTTTTTCTGTTTATTGTACTTTATACTGTATTGTTTTGCAACTTAAATGTGTTCTTCTGTTTTGAAAGCTTTCCCTCTGTGTCCAGTGTATAAATGGCCAGTACTTCGCATGACTAACCTAGTCTACAACATGCAAACAAGCAAAAAAAATACAATATTATACCTATAAGTTTCCACAGAGTTATAGGCCAACCTTTTTACTTAACTGATTACATTTCTTAATGTGCCATATATATATCATCTTCTTCTTCTCTTGGCTTTTCCCGGTTAGGGGTCGCCACAGCGGATCATCTGTCCGCTCATGATTGGCAGTGGAGTTTTGTGGTGTCAGCTTGCCAACCCGGCACCCAACCTTCCACAGAAGGCACACACACGCACACACTCACACCTAGGGCCAATTTAGAGTGTCCAATCCACCTACTGCATGTCTTTGGGATGTAGGAGGAAACTGGAACACCCAGAAGAAACCCACGTGACCACAGGGAGGGCATGCAGACTCTGCACAGAAGGCACCCCAGCCGAGAATCGAACCGGAGAACCTCTTGCTGTGAGGCAGCAATGCTAACCACTGCACCACGGTGGCCGCCCAATGTGTCCTATTGTAACTTTAGTAATGTTCCCTTTAAAGTTGCTATACTACAACATAACTCATGATAGTGTAGTGAAGTGCAGTCTTGGAGTTGATATATTTAAGTAGCAGGGAATGATGGGGGCACAGCCCTCCACATGGGGGGTGCAGGGGGGCTTGCCCCCCTGCTTATATTTGGTGGAATGTAATATGATTTTTGTTGTCTATAGTCAGTATATGTATCCTGTGTGTTTTCAGTGTTTTGTGATTCATGATTTTGAGTTTTCAGGATTTTGAATTTTAAGGATTTTGGGCTTCCAGTTTATGAGGTTTTCTGAATTTCAGGAGGATTGTGATATTTTAGGATTCTGAAGTGAAAGTATATATATATATATATATATATATATATATATATATATATATATATATAATTTCTTTGGCATTTCATCTAAAAATAATGGTGAGACATACCAGTTATTTGAAAAAAAAAAGCAAACTCTTATTCCTTTACAAGCACAATAGAGTTTGGATGTTTGCTATGTACACTTCTAATTTTCTATTCCATGGCATAAAAGGATATAACCCACATGACCTGGGTTTGAGTAGTGACTTGGGAATGTGGAGGAACAAGCCAGGAGAAGAAGTTAAGAGCAGGGAGAATGCTTGATCATCTCTTCTAGAATCAGATGAAGAAGACGTAAAACATGTGACTTGGGTGCATGTAGATGCCAACATGTGGAAACCAGAGAAATAAATGGGAAGTATGTACTTATAGTCATAATAGGATACTTGTAGGGTTATTTCACTCATAGCAGTCCCAAGCTATGCTGACTTAACATCAACCCCTTGAATTCTGCTGGGCGTCTATGGGTATTAGAGCATATGGTAGAGTATATATCATTTAACACAAATCAGATTTCTACATATTAAATTTTGCATTAGTTACATTTTCTTGTTCTGAGTTATGATTTCACATTGATTTCAGTGGGATCCCAGAATTGCAAAAGTTGTCTTTTGAGTAAAGCCTTTTTACT
>NC_056749.1:452427432-452447432 GCF_019279795.1 Protopterus annectens | reverse complement strand
AGGCTAAACTTTTCAGTCTATAAAATCTTAAACCTCCTGTAGTGGAGGCCCATGGAAGATATCCAAATAAGCACTTGAGGACATACCAGCGTCTCAACTATATGGCTTCTGAATGTCATTTTATATAGATATACATATATATATATATATATATATATATATATATATATATATATATATATATACACACACATATATATATATATATATATATATATATATATATATATATATATATATATAGATATATATTTAACTTTTTAAATCTTTATGGGTACATTCAGGCCAATAAAGCCAAGCCCCAGTAACTGTAGACAGGCATGCTTTAGCCTTATTCTGTTTTAACCTTATCAGTACAGCATAAGTGGATTGTTTCACTACACTCTTGAAAGGATGAGACATTAAACCAAGGTCCTGTTTGCTTAACTTCAGTGTAGCTCAACAGGATGATAAAAATCCTACAGCACCAATAGAAAAGAGTAAGGGAAATTTGCTGACGTCTTAGTTAAATTTCTCTTGCAGTATAAATATCACTTTGAGCCTCACTGAAAACAGGGCACAAGTCTAGTGGGATGAAACTGGTCAACAAAGGAAAAATAAATAAATAAATACCATCCAAGCCAAACCTTAGGGTAAAAAGGTCACAGAGACAAATCATTCAGTTTGTCTACGTATGCAGTGCTCTCTTTTCCAATGAAAACAATGGGAGACAATCTTCGTGGAAAATATCAGTCTAGGCCCTCCAAGTTTAGTATGACTCCATAGCCAAGTAACAGACTAATAGTAGGTTACGCCTACAAATGCTTTATTACACAGACATAGCAACCAGACATTTTCACAGAATCAAACTAAAGAACTCCTCGACCTGAATGAATTAATTTGCTGAAACAAGCACTGTTTCTGCAAATTCTTTAATATACAATACTTGGTACACTGAGGCAGTGCAGAAACTGCCTGATGCTCCCAGACAATGAACTCTTACCTACCTATCACAAACAACCTGTGAGACAGAAGAAAATATTTAACTTAAATGGAGGCAGTACTTTCACAAAAAAAAAAATAGTCTGTGGGCCCACACACCTCCACAGCAAGCATCACAAAATACATTGAATATTACATATGTTGAGGATGTAAGGAAATCATTATGTAAGCCTTCAAGGTCTAATAAGAATAGGTCTGAGAGGAATTTAAAAAATGCAACATATACTGACACGTACATAACTAAAAATCACCAGAAGTGAAGTATGATTAAACCCTCTTCTAATAAAAGTGAACCTATGATTTGTGGGGTCTACTTTACATCGTCGACATTTCATAAAGTCGACGACCATATGGCCAAGACCATATATATATATATATTTTTTTTTTATTTTATTTTTATTTTATTTTACATTTGTTTACCGGGCTAGTCTAACTGGATACATGTCCATTTTCAGTAGAGGCCCGGGGAGATAAGCTCCTAGGTAAGGCAATGAATTTAACACAATTCTGTCTATGGATATAGAAGACAAATAAATTCTATTTACAGTGCCAAGTACAGGTTATCATAGTAAAACAAAATTAACAGTGTAGAATACAGGGATAACAAAGGATGCAGTTAAATCCCAAAATTTACAGTGTAGAGTACAGTCATAGCAAAAAATAGTAATATAGATAGGTAATCTAGAGATAGTTAGTAGAACTAGTTTTATAAGGAAGAAGTTTCTTTAGATAAGTAGATGGGATGGGAAGATCAGAGTATTTAGTCAGGTTTAGAGCATGGGCTTAACTAGTGAGTTTTGAGATGCACTTTCAAATTGTTTTTGAAACAGGAAAGTGAAGGAAGTGTGGAGAGTTCATTTGGCAGGAGATTCCAGGCTTTTCCAACTATATTAGAAAAAAGTGAGTCACCAGCCTTGTTGTTTGTTTTAGTAGTGTGTGCAAGAAGTTTCTGAGAAGACCTTAAGGAATCTAGGTTTTTATAGGGAGTGATTAGTGTGGAAAGAATAGGTGTTTTGGAAGGTGTGTAAAGGGTTTTGTGAGCTATAGTTAGTTGATGGTATTTAATTAGATTTTGTAGTTCAAGCCATCCTAGCTGTTTTAAATTAAGGCAGTGATGGGTTCTAAATGGGTTACCTGTTGCAAATTTGGCAATGTTATTGTAGGACATTTCCAGTTTGCTGAGATTATTTTTAGATAGCTTAGTAAAAATAGGTGAGGCATATAGAAGAGGAGAGATTAGATGAGTGTGTGCTATTGTGGTTCGAGCTGAAGGTAGAAGAAATGATTTTATCCTATATAGCTTTTTGTTGACAGTTTTTATAGTATTGTTTATATGGCTATCAAAGTTTAGATTATTGTCAATGGTGACTCCTAATAGTTTGGTGGTAGTTTCAGGGGATATAATAATTTTATTGGTAGAGTTAACTGAGAAATCCAATGGGGGGATTTTCTAGTAGGAGAGAAAAGGAGGAGTTTAGTCTTTTTGGGGTTTAAGAGAAGGCATCTATGTGTGAACCATTGCTCAACTGTGTTAAAGACTTGTTGGGTAAAGTAGAAAAGTTCAGAAGAGGAGGGGGCTGAGCATATCAGTGTAGAGTCATCTGCATATTGTATGCATGTGGCTTGGGGGATGGCAAGGTGAAGGTCATTGATGAAAATGGAAAAAAGTAGAGGTCCAAGGATGGATCCTTGGGGGACACCAAGGTTGACTGGCAAGTGAGTAGAGAGAGACTTGTGCCATAGTACGGCCTGTTGTCTTTTGTCAAGATAAGACTGGAACCACTTTATGGAGGATGTATCAAGTGACAGGGATTTTAGTATTGTGATGAGAATTTGGTGATTTACCATGTCAAAAGCTTTAGACAGGTCAATAAATAGGGCAGAAGAGAGTTTGTTTAGATTGCGGTGTTTATTGATACTATCTGTGAAGGAAAGAAGGGCAGTAGTGGTGCTATGTGAAGGTCTAAAACCATGTTGACAGTTGGCTAGTAAATTATTTTGTGCTAGATGGTGAAGTAGTTGTCTGTGAATGCATTTTCCATGATCTTTGCCAGAGGTGAGAGGAGGGCAATGGGACCATAGTTGGAGAGTTCAGTGGATTGCCCACCTTTGTGGAGGGGGATAATATGGGAAATTTTCCATAAAGTAGGGATATAACTTTCAGTAATAGTTCTATTGATCAGGATAGATATTGGATAGACAATAGCTTTAGCGGCTAGTTGTAGGAATTCAGCAGGTAGTTGGTCTGCTGAGGGAGAGCATGGTTTCAATTTCTGAAGAAGGGTGAGTATATATGATGTTGGTATGGGTTGAAAGTGAAAAGAAGGGGGAGAGGTTGCTTTATTAGTAGGTAAAGTAAAGTTGTTAGGTGAGAGCTGACTAGCTAGTGTTTGTATAGTGTCAGTGAAAAAGGTATTAAAATCATTGGCTATATTTATTGGTGTTTTGTGTTCAGTGTTTTGTGGGTTAGGAGTGGTGAATTGCCCTGGATGAAGTAGTTGGTTGATACTAGACCAAAATTTCTTTGGCTTGTTTTGACTGGCTTGTTGGGATAGGAGGAAGTAGATTTTTTTGTCAGATATTATAGCTTTTTTAGTTTGGTTTCTTAGTTGTCTAAAGGTTTGTTGGTGTATAGGGTTTTGAGTTTTTCTCCATTTTGCCCAATGTTTGTTTCTAGCATTGATTTGTTGTTTGGTTTCTTTAGAGAGCCATGGAGCATGTTTGTTTTTAGCTCTAATTTGTCTGGTAGGGGCATGATAGTTTCAGGATGTTAAGGAAGTTGGAGTTAAAGTAACTAACGGCTTCATCTAAAGGTTGGTTTTGTAAGGGTGACCAGTTACATGCTATTAGTTCCATCTGGAAAAGTTCAGGGTTAAAGTTCTTCTTAGATCTGATGTTTTTAATGGAAGTTGGAGAGGGAAAGTTGGTTTTATGTCTGATGATATTGACTTTTGAAATGTCAAACATGTAACAAAAAAAATAAACACAACAATCACTTACCTTCACATTGCTACGCCCCCACACTACTTGGTACTTAAATATACCAACTCCGAGATCGCACTACAGTGCGGAATATAGAAATCTTTCCATTCCGCACTGTACTGAGATGCCTGTTCCGCATGGTTGACATTTCAAAAGTCGATCATATGGTCTCGACCATATGGTCTTCGACTTTATGAAATGTTGACCATGTGAAGGGGACCCGATTTGTGACTACACAGTAAGACACGCAGCCTGCACTACTCGACAAAAATAGGGTAACAAAAAAAAGGGTAACAGTGAGTTGTCTTTTATGTACCAAGATTTCAGACTTCTCACAGGCTCTCAAGACCCTCAAGAATAACAAATGTGACTAAGACATGGTGATTGTCTGTGTGGGTGTAAATGACCTGTTGTGTGCAACCCTAAATGATATGCAGAGACATTTCTGAGCTCTCCATATAACTCACAAATGCAGGAAAAACACTGATACGGAGCAGAATCTTACCTTCACCAAGAATGATGCCAAGACAAAAAGAAAAGATGACTGACATTAAGATTTGGGTGAATAACCAGTGTCATTTGATTGGGTTGAACTATATGTCAGCATATAATGAACCGCTGTGCAGTCATGATTATTTTGCCAGGGACAGCTTGTGCCTTTCATTCCAGGGCTTCTGCAGGCTAAATAAAACCTTTGCTGCCCCCATAGTGCCTTTTGTAGGTAGAGTCTCACTAATGGATCTAGCACCCTAAAACTATAACAAATAAAGTACTGGACAAATTTCAATATGTTGCTGCACATCTCCAGGAATCTATCTAACAAATCGCTTGGTATTGAATTCTTCCTACATTTTGAGCTCATTCATGTGTATTGTTACTAAAACCCCATTTAAAAGTGAATAAAGTGCCCCCCATAACAGAAATTTACTCCTATTAGCCCATGGGAACTCTGGTGGTGTATCGATATTTTTAAAGCTCACATTACATCAAGGCAGAATCCCATAGACTCACAAACCAAGCTTGAGGTTCATCTGTCTGATCATATGCTTTACAGGACCTCCTCAATGACCCCCAAAAATCATATCCATTTCTTAAACATTTCTGATAAACATCATATTCACAAAAACTCCAGCTACCTGGGAGACTAACTATCCATCGATAAACTGGAATATATTTACCGCACAATGCAGATTATGCCCCAAAATGTCTTGGTTTCATCAACATGAATTCCATGGATCAAACAGTCAAAAAGCCCAGTAGAAGACCAATTGTTCTTGACCAGGTCCTTACAAATATGGCACATATGTGCATTAAGCCACTGTTAAACCCTTCCCCAGTGAAATGTAACCATAATTTAGTATCCTTTTCTTTTAAAATCCTTAAACCCATACATGCAGGCATCAATATTGAACGACATGAAATGTACAAACTTCCTATTACTCTATGATGATGTCTCAAAGTTCAACAGTTATCCTCAAAATTGTGACACAGTAAGAAGTTATGGAAATAAATTCTACATACACCTAGAAAACTTTATAAATATGTCAGGCTCTTCAAAAACTAAACAAAATGGGAAGTGTAAGAACAAACCAGGCCGGTGGTCCACATGCATAAATATGCTGTACATTAAAAGGAAAAAAAATCATTAGAATAGAAAAACAAAAGAAAAACAGATCAAGGCCAGCATAAAAAGGTTATCTAAGTTACTGAAAAATACCATCAGGGATATTGAGACATCCCATGAACTTAGAGTGGTAATAGAAGCTAGAGATAAATAGAAATCCTTCTGTACTTATGTCATGAATTTATAAAGTAACATTCAAAATTGCTCTGAATGCATTCAAAATACCACTAACTACTTTTCTCCAGTGTATATTACCCCCCCCCCATTATCTCAAAGGAATAGTTGTTAAAAGCAGTGGCCTAGCTAGCTCATCTGTTACTCACCACCACCCCCTGATCTGGCACCCCTCAACATTATGCTGAGGAGAGAAAAAAAATGTCTGCACTCTGATCTCATGCTCCTCTCTTCTTGCCAAATGAGGGACATCAGGCTACACCCTCAAGCCTATATGAAGACCAAAAAACAAAAAAAAAAAAATAAAAAGAAACATTCTGCCAATTGCAACTACTAATACTTTGTATGCTATTGACTTCCTCTATAGGTGGTTTATAGTATTATACCATGAAGACTCTAGCTTGGGATAAATGAGATTTATATAAAATAGTAAATAATATGGTGTATAATACACAAAAGATAATATATTATAAAAATAAAGAGAGGCGATGGAAAACTGCAGGGTGAAATATTTATCTTTGCTTTGCTATCACTGTGACAGCTTATGCTGATTGCCAGTAAGTATACATGAGGCTGAATTTGGAGGGGGGGCTTAATTTGTGAAGAGATTGAAAGAAATTGGGGAAAATAAGAAATGAAGATTACAGTAGTAGCATATCTTGGACAGAAAATTCCTTCACTCTTCTCCATTATCCTCACAGGAAAAGTTTAAGAGCACAATCCAGCAATTTAACCATCTATCTTCTTTAATTTCCAAAGTAAAATTAACAAAAAATAAAAATCAATCAATCAATCAATTAACCAATTAATTAGTAAAGGGAAGGAATCTCAATTTCCCATAATGGCAATAGGGCACCCTTTGATGGCATGAGCATTGTTTTAGGCAGTATCAGAAGAGAGTTGTGATTGTGGTTACATTTCAGGACTTTTTATTTATCTGTTTGCTTTTGTGCAACCTAGACACAATCTATGAATGTTCAACAATTCTTGAAAGACTGGAATTCTTTATGTCAGAAAGCATTAAACTTCATGCTGAAATATGACAGAATGCAAACAAGTCTGCCTGAAAAATGGCAACAAAGAAACAAAAATGGAGCAAGCCTCCAAGATTAAGATGTTATCTAGAGTCCCATTTTTGACAGATGTGCAATTCGAGGCTGGAGAAGAGCCAACAATTACTTTGAGAAAAACAGATCCTGAAGTTGAGGAGGAAGTGCAGCAAACATCAGGGACAACAGGTAACATCTGTTGTGGGAAGGAACATATGGAAGCTTTAGGTTTATATACTGATTATTCTTTATGGCAGAAATGGGTAGAAAAGTCAAAGACTAAGGCATATGTGGGGAACTCATGACAGGATGAGAAGATTCCCAGGATTACTACAGTAGCAAATGAAAGTTTTGCAGAGCTGTATATTCAAGATGGGCATAACATTATCTTCCCTGGGTTTTCCACTGGAGCCCTCAGTTATTACAGGAGGAGGATCGGCTCTTAGTTTACCTGCCATGGGAACAATGGGTAGAGAAAAATATATCACTGAAAGTATGAGTCAGTCTCTGTAAATATCACGCAAGTTGAGAGGTGAAGATTGGAGAGAAGAGACTGTAGAGTCTTTTGATAATTCTCCTGAGAATTTTGGAGGAGGATGAACCAAGAGATAAAAATTTCACAACCATATAGGCAAAACTACACAAGAAAAAAGCATTCATGTTTAGAGTAAGAATATGGAAAACATGGTTCTGTATTCTATGTACCTGATGAAGACAAACTTGGAAAAAAGAACTGATCAGGTAATTCATGAAGCACAGAAAATGAGATAAAGCCAGCCCAGCATTGCTGCTATATGGGCAATGCCTCAGAATACAGATGGCTACTGGTAAGTCCACGCAGTGGAGTATTAGCGATTTTAACATTTAACTTTGGGTAATGTTGAATAAAGCCCAGTCATATTGGTAGATGAAGTAATCATGGATGTTGGAAAGCCTTTAATACCATTAGATACAATAGCTAGCATGCCGGTCATTGCATACCTGTGTGATTTGTGATGGAGCTCATCCGGGACTTCAGTGATTGGCACCCATCAATAGCCAGTGGGATGATAGTTAGTGTTAGAAAATGGAAGATTCAGAGCTGAAATGTGGGCTGATGCAGTGAATCCTTCTGTTGGGGAACATGTTGGGGAGGGCTGCAGATGGGATGCACAAAGATTTTCAGGTTAATGCCCTGTTTAATTGGGTGGTTATGCAGAACTTGCCAAAGAATTATCTCATTCAAAACCAGTAACAAGGAAGACAGTTATTGCAAGGATGTTAGTGGGCAAAGACATGAAGACTGGTGTGGTATTTTTTGACATATTTGAGCTGTATGATATTTTTTCCTTTAGTTTGGTCATCCAAAAGCACATTGAGTATTATGAGTTTAGTCACCACTTGTTCTATAGAAAAAGAGGATCGAGGTGTGACTGGCACAGATGGGGAGGAGGGCATATCACTGGATGATGCAATAAGACCATACAAGTACTGAGCAACCCATGGCTTTGTGAAAATGGGCACAGAATTGGAATTCTGCCTAATGCCTTTTTGGTGCCAGGGCTGCACTTGCTAACCATCTGACTTGATAATAAAGACCTTAATGACAAAGCTATGCCCATAGGCTGTGTTGCAGCTTGCATGATGTTTGAAAGATTTATCACTGTCTCACACTGGGTATGGGAGTCAGCAGAATGTAGTGTATTATAGATATGTCTTTCCAGTCACAGGGTAAAGCAAGGATTTTACCAACTAGGGCATTGTTACTTTCCAACATCCATGTCAGAATTTAAGGGTGCCAGTGGCAGTGAACAGGAAAGCAGTAGCTATTATGATATTAACACATTTGGGGCTAGAGATTGTCATACATTCACAAGTCTTTGTGCTAACCAGTGGTTCACTTATATGGCTGATTGAGGAGATTTGGGTAAAGATAGGAAAGACAAGAGAAAGAGTTGAGGATGACATATCATCTGTGCATCTTTTCAAACTTCCCTCTATGGAGGTAATCCTGGTTAAAATATTTCAACGTTCTTGGCTATTCTGTTAAAAAAAAGGTAGTAGTATTATAGTGTTTAAATACTGACATGAGTGAGGGAAAATGTGGTCATTTGGAGGACGTAATTAAAGGCAGAGCTGGATCCAGCACTACATGACCTTGGCAGTTGCCTAGGGCCCATTAGCTTGTGGGGAACGACTGGCTTGGCAGGCCCACTGCCACAAAACAGGGTCTATGTTATATATTCGAAGCTTCAAAATTTCGAACCGCATATATTTGACAACACATGAACGAAACTTGAATATTTAAATATATAATAAAAATGTAAAAAAAAAAAAAAAAAAAAACTTACCTTAATGTTCTGAGCAGGGGCGCAAGCTCCCCTACACCCCCACACCCCCCTACTTAAATATACCAACTCCTAGAACGCACTTCAGTGCAGAAAAGGGAAATTTTCCCATTCTGCGCATATGGAGCCATTGCGTTTCACCTTCAAACTTTTCAAAATTTGATCATCTGGAGTTGACCATATGACATTCGAACTTTGAAACATTCGATAATTTAATAGGGACCCCACAAAACATACATATATTCTTTAAGAATGTACTCTGCATGCATTGCATTTCACATTTAAAAATGCACGCAGAGCTCATCCACAGTAGTGCATGTTTGTGCACATGCACATTAGAGTGGATACAGAGAGTTTGGATTTGCCCATACATTAGAGCAGTGAAGAATTATGGATAGCTGCTGTTTCATTCCAAATGCACAAATGGAGGATTATGAGTTCCAGAACAGGTTGTGTGTGTGTGTGTGTGTGTGTGTGTGTGTGTGTGTGTGTGTGTGTGTGTGCGTGGGTGCTCATGTGCGTGTGTGTGTGTGTGTGTGTGTGTGTGTGTGTGTGTGTGTGAAATGCTACAAACAGGGATGCCATGTTGGTTAATTTATTTAGTCTCAAACCCTGTAAATTTCTTACAGGATACTACAGCCTGAATCCTCTACCAACTATCTAGCAGGTGTATTTTCAATGACTATTTCATTTCAGTGCATTTTTATGGAATGTTGTGTTTCAGTACATTTTCAAGGAATCTTGAGTTTCAAGGGAAGAGAGGTTTACTGTTCATAGGTTCATAGGTGGCTACTGGGCTATTGATCCGAAGGTCTTTGTAAGCCTAGCCATGTGTACCTAATATAATAACAGAGAAACCCAATATAAAGAATCTCGCCAGAACTCAAGATCTTAGCAGTGACTGCCCATATCTACGAGGGTCAGAGGTTTAATCTCCGGAAGGAATTTACAATTTTACATCCACTCATCCAGGCTACGCTTAAACAGGGTCACAGAGGGGCTCTGTTTGATGAGAATTGGTAGCCTGATCCAGAGTAGTGGCAAATTCTGACAGACATATCCAGTGGCGGCTAGTGACTTCAAATCAAAGGGGGGCTGCAGGAGACAGCTGAATGGGTGGGGTCAAGGGGAAGGGGTGTGACCAACCAGAAAGGGGAGGAGCTATGCTCAAAACTACACAAACTAACTTTAATTAAATACGCTGCCCTGGGTGGCAAACCATCATTATGAGAGTCCAATCAAGACAAAAATAAGTGTAGAAGAATAAAAATATTTCAATGCATTGGCTGCATGACAGCTTACTTAATATTTAGATGGAAACAAAAGGTTGTGAGGCATGAAAAAATAAATTACTTTTTAAATACATTACTGGAATGCCAGTCAAAATCAAGTACAAGCAAAACCAGAAGCACTCAACTCAAACCACTTCTCCTTGCACTGCAGTTCTAATTATAATTTATATTCAGCTTTATTAAAGTTCCAAGTAACATGCTAAAAGTAGAAATCTCTGTGATGCCCCCACTTGTAAAAATGTTTCTTATCCAAAAAAGACCTGCTGCCTGACAACTATCTACTTGTTTCATGGAGAAAACATGTAAGTAAAAAATGAAAAGCAAACAAGAAACAAGCTCAAGATACATTGCTTAAAGGATTACTGTACAGGTTATGGACCACACATGACTGGCATTCTGTTTAGTTTACGGGTAAAGTCTGTAGAGATGATTGGAAGTCTCCAACAAGTGTAATGAGCTTTTTAAAATAATGGAATCCTGTCCTTTAATACCCAAGGCTTATACATTATCTAGTCAAGTATTCTCTGCATGGCAACAACAGAAAGGCTTTCAATGTTGGCAATTCTTTAACAGTATGCTTATTAAAGCTTATTTGCATCTTACGATCTCAGACAAGCTTACATTATGGTCATTAAACATTGCTACTTAAACACAGAGCAACAGGCACTTTGAGTAATAAGCATAAATCAACAGTACAAAAATATGACAGAAACCAGACCTTTCGGCAAAATCAAGGACAGATGAAAAGCCACTGTAGTACTTGTGTCTACCTTGGATGGGGGGGGGGGGCACTGCACATTTACACTGCATAACTACTCCTTGCCTTGCTTGGACACATCCAGAGTCAGTACATGGTGGAGTGGGGTGCAACAAGTATGTCACAGTTTGAAATGTCTCTGGCTGACTTGTGATGGCTCTGACACATTTGTCATACCTCTCAACCTCAGAGCAAGAAATCTGGACAAAGCCATACAAAGAAATGGGACAAAGGCCCAAAAATAAGGACAATTTTTAAAATATCGCTCTTATAACCTTAGAAAGCTAATAGAGGTCTTGCATTAGTATGAATTTTCTGAATGGTATGAAATCTGAAACTCAAATGTCTGTCATTATTTTCTAACTTCCGTCTTTAATTATTTGTCACTAATTTGCCAAAAAAACACAATTTTATGAAAAATGGACCAAAAAATGTGATGTAAAAATATAAAATAGCAACACAATACAGCTGGGAACCTGCCAAAGAAGGGACACTTTAATATTAGTACTGCTAACTTGAGCAGCTGACAAAATAAAATAATCTACATGCATTTCTGAAATAAAAGTAATCTGATTATTACAGTTATTTCTTAATTATAAACCCTCCATGTTTTCTTCCAAAATTGCTATTTTGCGGCGGGATCATTAGGGGAAGAGCAACATTTTGAGTCAAAATCAGGGACAGTTCAGAGGTTTGGCTAGGCCTAATTCTATAAAGCAATTTATTTGCATGTACCTCTCAACCTGTTACTGCAATAAATCTGGACAAGGCCAGATATATTGGGGGAACATATAAACAGTACTAAAAATTGCTCTTGTATAAACTGGGACATAAATCTGGACAAGGCCAAATATATTGGGGGGAACATATAAACAGTACTAAAAAATGCTCTTCTATAAACTGGGACAGTTGATAGAACAGGTCTTACTTTAGCATGGATTTTTCTGAAGGTTATGAAGTCTGAAACTAGGTGTGTCATTATTTAGTGACTTAATTCCTAAATGATTTGCCAGAAAACCACAAATTTTATGAGGAACAAATCAAAAATAAGAAGCAAAAATCTATTCATTCTTTGAAAATCTGGACAGTTGGGAGGTATGGTTCAGCTGGGGCTGTCTAAGTTTGCCGCCCTTCCCCTCACAAAACCCTGGTCGAATGGAGCCTCCTGCAGCCATTCCAATAATCCATTACTTTGCTATTTCACTCCATTTACCATAAACACTAATGTGCATACCGATTTACTTCTATGATGATTTGAACTTCATTTGAAAGTTTTATTTTTGCATTTTACAGCACAAACACTAAGACATCTGCTAAACAAACTTGGCATTAAACCTTCTCTGCCCTTGAAACTCACATTCACTGAAACAACATTAAAATCCACATTCAAAGAAAATACATTTTACTCGTGGCAGATAAAAATTAATTCTGGGCTGTTTTCAAATCATAGGCCCCTTGCATATGAAACACATGTGCTCTTTGATACACCTTCCTATTGCTTTGAACATTTTTCCAGTAAACAATGAAACAAAACTGTCCAATTCAGAACATTTCCATCATAAAAGTCTACTCAAACTTCTACATTCCACTATTATCAGTAAATATGCACAATTCTACAGTCCACCATTATCAGTAAATATGCACAATCTCTGAAGTAGTAAAAAAGTCATCTAAATAATTCCACGTTAAATAAATCTGTAATGAAGAGGTTGGTGCTAGCAATCACCTTTATATTTCATGGTTTCATCGAACAATAAAGTGTCTGATGCCCCTGTGGAATAAATTGCCTAAATTACATTAAAAATAAGCTAGTAATATTGCAATAGGAAATGGATGGCAAACTGATAACAGGCTCATAATTAGTATCTTAACTTTCAGTATGGCAGCATTCACCCATTATGGGAGTAGAACCAACAACCTTCTGCATCAAAAGCAAGCACACAGCCTGTTGTGCTATTAACACTAAACTTCTCTTCCACTGCAGCTCTCAGCTCCTTGTAAAATCTACTCAATACTCAACTGCATCTCAACTTCGCAGCACAAGAAGTCTGGAAAAAGCCAAATTTATTGGGGTGGGTCAAAAGGGCAAAAAGCAGGGACACATTAAACATTGCTTGTATAATCTTGGAAAGCTGGTAGAATAAAATGCTGTGTTACCACGGTACCACCATACATTTTACTGCCAAAGTCCCTGTGCAAAAAAAGAGTCAGAACATACCACTATGCCAAATCACTTGCTTTGTGAAAGAAAAATGCTGTGTTACCACCGTACATTTTAGAGACAAGGTCCCTGTGCAAAACAGTCAAGAGCAACATACCACTACGCCAAATCAGCTGTTTTGTGAACGAGAGGAAGACTGAAACTTAAATGGCTATCATTTAATGAATTCACTTCTCACCATAGCTGTCAACCTCTTAGCACAAAACACCTGGACAAACCCATTAATGAGGGAATGCAGCCCTCAAACATATTCAGTGAATTCAGTTCTTGCCATAGCTGTCAACCTTAGCACAAAAAACCTGGACAAAGCCACTAACAGGGTATTACAGTCCCAAAAATAAGGAAACATTTCAAATAGTCACCTTATAAACTTAAAAAATTGCTATAATAAAAGGTTGTGTTACTATATATTTATTGCTAGAATAAAAAGTTGTTTTACTATGTATTTTCTGAAGACTATGAAGTCTGAAATTCAAATGCCTGTCAATTTTACTTGTGATGGAACAAAAACAATTTTCAGCAGAGGCCCAGGGAGAAATACTGTAGACACGTCTTTGTAAAATGGCAGGACACCAGAGCAAATCCACACAAACACAGAGATAAGATGCGGACTCCACAAAGAAGGCACCCCAGCCAAGAATCAAACCACAAATCCTATAGCTGTGACTCTGAGGCAACAATACTGCCACTGCACCATCAAATATGTAAGAAATTAAACATTCAGAAACCTGAAGTCTGAAATTCAAATGCCTGTCAATTTTATTTAACATTTGTTAATCAGGACAGTCTGACTTGGAACAAAAAAACAATTTTCAACAGAGGCCCAGGAAAAAATAATGCAGACATGTCTTTGTGACATGGGAGGACACAACCGCAAACCCACACAAACACAGAAAGAAGATACAGACCCCACAAAGAAGGAACCCCAGCCAAGAATCAAACCTGAGAACATGTAGCTGTGAGGCAACAATGCTACCAGTGCACCATCAAATAAAAGCAAACCCCACACAAACACAGGGAGAAGATACAGACCCCACAAAGAAGGAACCCCAGCCAAGAATCAAACCTGAGAACCTGCAGCTGTGAGGCAACAATGCTACTACTTCACCATCAAATATCAAGCATTGCAACATTTACAAACCACAGATATTATGAGGAACAGATCAGATCAAATATGAGGCAAAAATCTGCAATTTTTTTACAAATGGTGGTGGGTAGGGAACTCAAGTGTTTAACACCTGCATACAGGGTTCAAGCCTGAGGTATTCCCTACCACACCACCATGAGCACCTGGGTCATTGTCACACACACACACACACACACACACACACACACACACACACACACGCACACACGCACACGCGCACACACACACACACACACACACACACACACACACACACACACACACACACACACACACACACACACACACCTGTTCTCCATACTAACCAGTTTCACAAGCACAATATATTCAACACTTACCTGTTCTCCGTAATAACCAACGTTAGATCCAAACCCCTTCCCGCGCAATACTCCAATGACTCGCGAGAGTAGATCCAAACCCTTTCCCGACGAGACTGCAGCTCCCATTCCTGCTGCTCGTGTTGCAGTCCGGCCATGATGTATAATCCCAGCGTGTCTGTGCACTTTAAAGTGCACAGACGTCTCCTCGCGTTTCCCAATCAGTCCTGCCAGACTGCCGTGAGCATGCGCATACAGTAGACCAGTAGTCTGGTCTACTGCGCATGCGCGAAGTCCGCAAAATTTAAAACTTTTTTTTTTCTTTAGTTCTTTTTGTTTTGAGGGGGCTGCAGTCCAATAGCACAGGCCGCCCCTGGACATATCCATCTCTCCAGCAGGTCCTATTTATGTTGCAGGCCAGATTAAGGTCCCTGGAGCTAAAGAGTATCATCTGGATTTGAACCCTGGCTCACCTGTGCTATGACTAGGAGCTCACTGCTTTTACACCCTATGCCACAGAGAAAGCTAGAAGTATCATGTCATAACTGGGATTCAAACCCAGCCCCATGATGAGACCAGAATTACCATGAGCTGTGGAATGATATCAGTCCTTGAGTCTGCCACCTTAGACCACTTGGCCATCCTGACATACACACTTTTGCTCATGCTAAGTCTGTTTTCAGTGTGCAGCTGTGTTGTTTAGCAAATGAGCATTATCAGCATTTTTTATATCAACTTTGAAAGCAGTGTGAGTGGCATAACTTGTAGCATACTTATCTTTGGTGCAGAAGGCTGTGGCTTCTACTTGCACACTACGTTGATGGAGTGCTGATATCGCAGTGCCCTTTAAGGGGGATGGGATGCTGCATTCAGAAGAATATCTTCCTTTGGATGAAATTTACTTTGTAAGTTACATATCTTTTGAGCCATTCAGTGTTATTTTATTGCTAATGATACAATAAGCATATGTTTTCATATTTCTGCAAATATCTAAATAAACATGCACTTATAGTGGAATTTCTTGTTGCCATGTGAAACCTTATGTCTAACAAAAATATTTTAATAAAATATGTCTAGGTAGTATAGTTTCCAGGACAGGACAATTTGTTTGTGAAAGTTTAATAAAAAAATAATTTGCGGTTTGTGTGAATTATAATAAAGTCTAATATTTATGGAGAGACTATGAATATACTTACAATTATCACTAAAAAGAATAGTTCTTTCTGATAACATTGCTATTTGTATGGTTTTAATAACTTTTATTGATCACAAAATATTTACATTTGTTTAACTTATTTATTTATTTGTTTTATTATTTATTCATTTTACATTTGTTGACTGGGATTGTCCGACTGAGTTGAAGAGCCCTTTTTCAGAGGAGGCCCGGGGAGAAAAGCTCCAATATATTATACAATTTTCATTATAAATTAGTATTAAACAGCAATGTTACAGGATTATTACAAGGCATTAAACAGCAATACAATGTTATACAGTGTCAATAATAAGGAGTATAGCAAAAGTATTTCAAGATGTATAAAAAAAATATATGTCTAAGATAAATATAGTTTTTGGGGTAATGGGTTACAAACCCCCAGTTTTATCATAATGTAGTTGTATGAAGGGATAATACCATAAAAGGACTGATTTTTAAGGGAAATAAAATAAGTTATCATTAAATATGTATGTTATGAAATTCTGACAGAAGTCAGATAACTAAGTATTGCAGAATGACAGGAAAGGACACAACATTATGTACTGAATAAACAAATAATTAGTTAACTGTTAATTTTTTAGCACTGATATATGTATATTTATTGAAACTTCTACATTCCATGCTTGAATGTTGATACATATTCGCTTCAATATACAAACGTATATGTATTTATTTGTGTAGATTACAAAACAAAGTGAAATAGTACAATTTTAAGATATTATTACACTTTCAGTTAATATGGTTTTGAAGTCTAAATTTCCAAGGCATAAGATACCAAAACAAGCATTATGAGACAGTGGGTGACAGTTTTCAAGTCAAGAATTTCAAGACTTTGCATGTATACAGCAATTTTCTCACACTACTTTAAGTTCAAGATGCCTTGTAAAATGGGGAGGAGGAAAGGACGATTAAAACAGTCAAGAACATTCTTAGACCTAAATTTATAAAACATCTAAATGAAATTATATATAACAACTATAATTGGGAAATATAACTTCAAAACTATATAAAATATTAATAAATTATAAAGTCAAAACTCAACAGAATTATTGGAATTTCATCACCAAAAGACATTCAATAAATTTTTCTATGGCGACTAAAACTAATTTATTGTATTCTATTAAATTAATACCCAGCATACAATTTTGGAGAATATACATGTGGAAATTTCTGCATAGAACATTTTATACACCCAAAAAACTAGCCAAATTTAGTTCTTCCAATAATGTTATCTGTTGGAGATGTCTACAAATGTGTAAAGCAGATTGGATACATATTTTTTGTGATTGTATTAAAGTAAAAAAAATTGGGGAAGATATCAGTAACTTTCTTCAAGCTATATTTACAGATACAGTTGTGTTATCTAAGACTCTAATCTTACGGAATGTTAATGAAAATACAGACATGAATAAAAATAATTAATGTTTACTTTGGACTATACTAGCGGTTGCTAGGAAGTGTAGGTTCATAGTTTGGTACTAGGCTATCATCCCTAGGGCCTATACAAGCATAGCCATAACAATTCCCTGGATATTTCTTTCCACAATATTTACTTTACCTAGACCCCTGTCTAGCAGGGCGACTGACATGATCTCCGGGGTGAATTTCCTATCTCCCATCCAATCATCAAGGTTTCTTTTGAAGAGGGCCAAGGAGGCAATCTGTTTGACATGTATGGGCAGTCTATTCCAGAGTATGAGTCAGGAACCTATCCCTCCAGCATGTTTTGTTCATTGTGATGACAAGGTTTAGATCCCTGGAGTGTGTGGCTCTGCAGGATTGGGATTTCTTTAAGTGAAGCATGTCCAACAGCTCAGGGTTTGACATGGCCTTGTATGTTGAGCAGAGTTGGCCTCTGAGTAGACGATATGCCACAGAGTATAGCTGGAGTTTTTTAGACTGTCAGCATATGGCATCTGCTTTAGGCCTGTGATTCTTCTAGTGAGGTATTTCTGTGGCCTTTTCAGCTGTTGCAGATGTCTTGTGAGGCACATAACAAACGGGGTGTTATACTCTATAATAGGTCTAATGAGGGATGAGTACAGTGGGACAATGATCTCCTTTTTTCTGGATGAAAATCCATTAGTGATGAAGTGTGCCACATAGAAGGATTTCCTGACTGTTGTGGCAATGTGGTTATCGAAGGTGAGACCACTGTCCACCTGTGTCCCTAAGTCTCTCATCACACTTTTGATGTTTAGTGTACTGCCAGCTATGTGGTAATTCATGGGTACATGTTTTTTCCAAAGGGGATAACTATACATTTCCTGGCATTAAGCTTGAGCCCATGGCTCTGGCACCAGGCATCTGTTTCTGTAAGGCCCTTTTGTAGAATATTCACATCATTTTGATGGCTCCCAGTTTGCAGTCATCTGCATACTTTTTTGGCCAGAGTCCCTTAGTGTTGACCTGTACTTCAGAGAAGTAGATGCCAAACAAGAGCGGTCCCAGGACTGAACCTTAAGGTACTCCACTTGTCACTCTTCTGGAGCTGGATTTGAAGTTGGCTACTTTTACAGTCTGGGTTCTGTCAGTAAGTCAGTTGGCAACCCATTGAGTGACATAGGGATTTATGCCCCACTTAGTAGGTTTATCTATGATTCCAGAAGAGGGGATGGTGTCAAAGGCTTTGGCAAGGTTAAGATAGGCTGTGTGGACTGACCTTACCATCGTCCACAGCTCTGGAGACTTATTTGATGAAGTCAGTCAGGTTCAGGAGACAAGATCAGCCCTTCATGAACCCAAACTGGGTGGGATCTAGTGTTTGAAGGCTGCGAATGTCTTTGTTTATAAGTTCCATGATAATGCATTCCATGCCCTTGCAGATCAGGCTCATCAAACTGATGGGATGGTAGTCCCCAGGAACCAAGTTGGATCACCCCTTATGGAGTGGGATAACTGTAGATGTGTGCCACTAAGTGGGCACAAAGCCTAAGGTGAGGCTATGATTAAGCATGACAGTGAGGTGCCAGTTCATTTTGTAGTTCATGTAGTACACAGCCTGAGAAGTCATCTGGTCCCATGGATGCTGTATTCTTAGCTTTGGAGAGTGTGGTTTCTACCTGTGTGGTCATGATTTACAGAATTTGGAAATCTTTTGGTATTGAGATGGGCCCTTTAGGGGGTGAGAGGGGGGTGATGTTGAATGGAATTCCAACTCTCAACCATTCTTCAAAGAATTTTTAAAGACTATTGAATGAAACAGCGCTGATGGAAATTAAAGTCAAGGAATTAAGGATTACTGCTAAATTATGGAGTAACAATCCATGGAAGAAGATATTATCTCTTATTGAGCCATTAAAAATTAACTCATTCTCTTCTTAAATGAAGGTGGGGGTGAAAATACTTGTCTATTATGCAAATTTGATTTAGATTGGTTTATCTTATAATTTAACTTCAGGCCAAATGTAAATAATGTATATAGATTTTTTTTTTGTTTTTGTTTTAAATAATTGGATGAAACTTAATTAAGTTATTTGTTATTCTTTGAAGAAAAATGAATAAAAAACTTTTGAGAAAGAACATTCTAAGGAAGGGTGCATATTCAAATCAGGCAGGTTGTTTTTGTCATTACTCAGATATAGAAATACATGCACACAATGCATAATGCCATCCAAGGCACAGCTCCTCATGGGCAGAAGGATAACATCAGTACTTTGCACGTAATTTCCATTACCCTGACAGCAGGGCCATTGACAGTAGAACAATAGCACAGTAGACAGTTAAAGTAAAAGTTGTTTTCTAACAAAGCTGCAAAAAGTAATCTACTTTAAGGGAAATACAGTAAAGACTATGCAAGACTTTGGCGTAGGCATCAAAGTCAAAGTGCAAGTCAGTGTCATTGGTTATATCAGTCAACTTAGACCTTGCTTGCATATTTCAAATTGATGACATGAATATCTATCTATCTGTGTAC
>NC_056749.1:452347432-452424932 GCF_019279795.1 Protopterus annectens | reverse complement strand
CATTGTAGGTTCACTAACAGGATGGATGTTGGAAGTGGATGACATGATGGTAAGGAGGAGACAAGACAGAAGGGCAGTGCAATAAAACCACTGGGCTTTGTGTCGAGAATCTACTAATAAGGAGGCAGACAGGCTAGAAATGGTATGGGAATTGTGGTGAGGGAGAAGCTTCAGAAGACAGTGAAGGATTTCATCAGAATTAGTGACAGACTCATGCCAAGCAGACTCCAGTGTAATGATAGGTCAGTTTTCATAATCTCAGGCAACGCCCTGCAGCAGGGTTGTGGTAGTGAGGAAAAGGGTACATTCAAACAGCAACTGCAGGACCTACTAGATAAAGCAAGACAACATGCATTGGTGGTCATAATTTGTGACCTGAGTGCACATATCGTAACAGACGGGACAGGATAAGGACTGCCTGGGTCCACAAGGGTGGGGCAACAGGAATAAAGGAGGGCCATCCTAGATTTCTGTCTGGGAAATAGCTTGATACAGCCAAAACATGGTTAAAAAAGGGACAGTTAAAAGATCATGTACAAGAATGGCCAATGTGCAACTCAGGTAGACTTTCACCTAGTAAGGACAGGGCACTGCGATAGAATCAGTGATTACAAAGTCAAACAACAGGCCCACAGCATAAATCACTGGTTGCCACAATCAGCTGCAAACAGTGGCCAGAGATGATTCACAGGTTAACAGAGACTAGGCTGAAGACTTGAAAGTTAACTGGAGAGAAAGCAGAACAGTTAAAGTAATTACTGGGATTCTAGAACCTCATGAAGAAGAGAAAATAGGTGGAGTTAAAGAATGGGAGTGCTCAAAACAGCATGAGTGAGGTCTACAAAACAGATATGTGGCCAAGGCAAGTATGGAAATAAGGTACATAAGGAAAGCTGGTGGTGAATTGCAGAAGTCTGGGAAACTATCATAAGAAAGGATGAGTGCAGGAAAAAGTGGGAATAAGAAAATATAGAACAGGCTAAGAAAGAATACAGGTTGGTTAACAAAGAGGTTAAGAGAGAAGTTGCAACAGCAAAGACCAAAGTCTCAGAGGCACTATACCAGCTTCTAGGAAGTGACTCGGTAGCTGGCACAAATAAACTACATCAGGTTAAGAGGCAAAGACAGAAAATAAAGACAAAAGTCAGACATGCTTCATAAGGGATGCCAGCAACAAATAAACTACATTAGGTTAAGAGGCAAAGACAGAAAATAAAGACGAAAGTCAGACATGCTTCATAAGGGATGCCAGCAACAACTTACTAACTAGTCCACAGCACATCAAAGGTAGATGCAAGGAGTATTTTCAGCCATGTCTGAATGAAAAAGAACTCACAGAAACTGTAATACCTAGACACAGCCTGCAATAAAAGAAGAAGTGGAGCCTACTCTAGAAGAAGTAAGGCTAGTACTAAGGAAAATAAAGTTAGAGAAAGCTCAAGGTCACAGCAGATAACAAAGGTATTGGATGAGATAGGGGAGAAATAACTCCTGCGGGTACCCAAAGCAGCATGTTGACATAGGCATATCTCAGCTCACTGGAGAATAAGCATACTAGTACCAGTGTTCAGGAACAAAGGGGGCATTCACAATTGGTGGCAGTGTGAAGGTATCAAACTTCTGCCACACTGCATGAACATTCTAGAAAAGGTGACTGAAAAATGAATATGCATATTCAGATCAGGATGCGGTAAATATGATCCAATGTTTGCAGTGAAACAAATATCTGAGAGGAAGCTAGAAATCAGGAAAGAGTCCAAATGGGCATTCCTTTACTTGGAGAAAGCATATTACAAAGTCACAAAAGTTGATTTGGGCAGTTCTGCTATGGTTCAAAGTCTCAGAAACATTTTTATAATGAGAATAAGCTATATACAAGGCCCTGTTAATTCAAGCATGGACAGTGTTCAGTCACATAGAGGGGTTCCCAGTGTGAGTCGGTATGCATCAGGGTTCATGTTTGAGCCCACTACTGTTCATATTGGTGATGGACTACATTAGCAAACAGGTGGGAAAGGAGAGATCAACAAAGTTACTATATTCAGATGATGTGGCATTACAGGTAGACTCTCAGCAAGAAATTCAGCAATGGATATGGGAAGGGATTGTGCAACTGATGGCACATGGGATTAAACTGAGTACAGATAAGACAGGTGCAATGGCATCAAATGGGGGAAATCAGACGGTGAGAAATGAGGAGAAAATAGTGCAACAAGTTAACAGCTTCATGTATTTGGAAACGTAAATCTGAATAAGGAGGTCAAAGCTGGAATCAGAGGGCCTGCAGCCAGCTGACACAGAGTGGCAAGTGTAGTGTATGACAAAATAATGCCAAAGAAGCTGAAAAGTAAGGTGTACAAAGCAGTGGTGCACCTACTGTATGATAGTGAAACTTGGGTAAGAAAGGCAGAGGTTGAGGAAACTAGAGGTAATGGAGTTGAAGTGCCAGAGATGAGTGGTAGGATGCCCCTGTGAGAAAGATGAAGAAATGGGGACATAATAGCAGAAGCCAAAGTAGCTCAAATTACAGAAATGTTCAAAGAAAACATATTACAGTGGTTCAGGCACATGTGCAGAAAAGAAAAAAGAAATCTGGTGAAGATGATTTGGGACAGACAGGAAGAAGGTAAGAAGAAATAAGAGTGTCTAGCAAAGCAACAGATGGGTAGTATGAAAGAAGACTTGCAACATTCAGGCATGATTTTCAATAAAAGTAGGAGAGTAGCGCTGGATATAGAGAGATGGCAACACTTGACACAACAGCCTGACCCAATGCAGAAAATGGGAAAAGGGGGAGGGGTTATGGTGATGATGATGATTCAGGATTTACTTACATGAAGGCCGATGAATTAAGGTAGGAAGAAATCATCTGAGCCCTCTACATGGCTGTATTAGTTTGTGTCGAGACTTTAATACTTAACTGCTTACCAAGATTAGTCAACATCTGGAGTACAAGAGATGAGAGTCATAGCAGAATACCTTAGTAAATCAATAACTGAATATAAGATAGGCTTGCAATAAAAGATGCATTTTATTTTTCTTCAACATTTTCCTTCCCACTTAAGAACATTTTTAGTAAACACAGTGCACAAACACTCACAGCACAGAGCACATCTGCTAAACCAACAACCCTGAGGTTGTTAACAGAGCACTGCCTAAGCCTCCCAGGTTAAGAACTAATAAACCTCAGTCATTGGTTCTCACGCAGCCATATCGACATTCATCCTTCATACCCATAGCCAGTACATATACCTCTAAAAGTCCATTGAATCTGCACCTACCATGGTAACATTTTAGCAACATATGACTCTGGTGTTATACATACAGATAACATCCTTACCAGGCTGAATAAGATGAGGATGGATTTTAGCTCTCTTTCTAACGCCAGGATCTATGATGCAACAAGTGCTCCTAGCACATTTTGACCAAATAAATATGAGTATGACCTGAGAGTGGCCCACCTGGGGGATGACCTATGACCTATATCCAGAGGAACATGCAGAAGGATATAACTAAGCTTGTTATGCATGTGTCCAAGGTAGGAAAGGTACGAGTCTTCAGCAGTATTCTGCCATCACCCGGAATAATGCTGAGACATGAAGATAAGATAACTGATGTACCATTCCAGGATGATTTAATATGTGTCAGCTTGAGATAAGAGGGCTAGCAAGCCTTACTGAATTGCCAGGGATAAACTGCACCTCTTTTACTAACTGCAAGTGTTTTTGTCAGAATCCACCTACTGGACACCTCAACATTGTAAATTTGGAATTTAATCCATTAAAATGCCTCTACTCAATACCAGAAGTCTAAACAAAATGAATGCCTGAACTTGAAGCTCTTACAGGTTCACAGGTAAATACCAGGCTAGCTACCCTTGTGGCCTATTTTAAACTGAGACAGTTTCTGTTTTTGTGCTCAGAATAACCTATTCAATTTGATTATAGATTGGCCTTACTCATCCCATGCTCAGTAATTATATATTACCCCTAATGAAAACAAATGGGATCATTCCATAGATAATTGAGGGGACCCATGCATGAGATAAAGCATTTAGGAGCTGCATCTGTCCACTACTAGTACAGTGGGCAGTTCTGGGATTACTTTTCTGTTTCCCATCCATAGATGTAAGTTCCACTTGAAAATTGGCAGGTATGAACCTTGTTTTACGTGGATGAGGAGTCTGTCGTATAGCAGTGGTTTCCTCTGTGAAGTATACCTGTCCCTCCAAACCATTCTGTTGATGTTGCAGAAGAGATTTAGAACTTTAGGCTATTCCCATTACAAGTTGACTTCCTGATGTGCAATAAATCCATCAGTAATGGGTCAGAGGATATTATGTATGTTAGAGCCATATCCTTTGTTTATAAGCTGTGCAATATAGAAGGACTTTCTTACAACAACACACACTTGTTGGACAAAAGTTAGGTCACCGTCCACATAAGTTCCCAAATCCCAAATAACTGGGTGAGGTCTTAAGAACTTATTTTTCAATGTGGTAGTTCCCTGAGCTAGATGACTAAAATAATGCATTTGTTGGCATTACGTTTCAGGCCCTGATTTTGATACTTATTTATTTATTTGAGACAAACCTTCCTGCAGGAGGGTTAACTCATTTGGAGATTCAATAACTGCTACTAGCCTGCAGTAATCTAAATATTTGCCAGCTAGAGCCCTTTGGTACTGTTTTTTATTTCAGAAAAGTAGATTCCAAACAGGAGAGGTCCCTGCACAGATCCCTAGTGGAATCCACTGGTGACTGGTCTCATTGTGGAGGTAACTTCCCCCATTTTGATTATCTGCATCTTATTTGTAAGCCAGTTGGCAATCCAGCAAGTGACATAGGGGTTTATTCCCAGTTTATTTAGCTTTCGTACTATGCCTAAGTGGGGAATTGTGCCAAAACTTTGGCCATGTTGGGGGTATGTAGTGTGTAATATTTTGCCTTCATCTTTTGCTTTGGTAAACTTTTCAAAAAAAGTCCACCAGGTTGGGTAAGCATGACCTGCCCTTGACAAATCCAAACTGAGATGGGTCTAGTGTATGGAAGTTCCCAATGTCCTGATTGATTAATTGCATGATAAGTCTTTCCACGCCTTTGCATATGGGGCTGGTCAGACTTATGGGTCTGTGGAAGGTCCTCCCTTATGCAGGGGAATGACTGTAGCTGTTGTGCATGCATTTGGTACCAAACCTGTGTGTAGGCTGAGACTGAACAGTGTTGTTAGGTTGTGGCTAAATTGTGCTTCATACAGCACATCCAGAGATATTGTCAGGACCCATAAATGTAGTATTTATAGCTTCTGATAGCACTTTTAGGACTCAGTCTTGTATAATAGCTGGAGGTGAACCAGTTTCAGATATATCATGAGGGACAGACAGAGGGGACAGAAGGGTAAAGTATCTCCCAGTAGGTTAGCTCTATCTTCAGTATCAGTGCAGGTAACATCCTTCACAATCAGCTCAGTACATTGCTGAATTGTGGTTTTGAAATTATGAACATAACAATAAAATGCTTTGTGATTGTATTGGCATAGGAAGCTATTTTAGCCTCAAACTTGGCTTTGGCAGATTTTATTACGTTCCTAAGTTACTTGTTTATTTCAGTGACAAGGGCTCTAACTTTCTGGGAATTAGACTTCTTACTTTTGGTCAAAATTGTTTTCCTTTTATTAAAAAGCTTATTAATAATATGGTTCCACCAAATGGGTTTGTTTCTGTGGCTTGCCCTGCATGTGTTCTTATGGGGTACAGCTGCATCTATGCAGTGGTTTACATGCTGGTATAGGGTGGTGGTGTACATTTGTGCATATTCAATGAAGTTAACTGGGTTCATTGGGGGTTTGAAGCTTGCCAAAATATCACTTTGTTGTAGGTAGTTTGTGTTAAAGAAATTCCTAAAAGTACCTTGGATGGAAGATGTCTCTGGTTTCAGTGTTAGTTTGAAGGAGACTGCTGTATGGTCAGACATAACAAGTGATGAAGATACACAAGGGATTATGCAAGATGCAAACATGTTAGTAATGACAAGAACTCTCAACTCTCCTACAAGCTGAACACAGTCCTATATGTGTAGTTACAAAGATGCTGTTTCAAAACAATGAAATCATTCCCTCTTTTCCTGGGTTTGCTGCCTATTTTATCTTTGGATCTACTGGTAATTGTGGGGGTATATCAGTATATGTCATGGATATTGTCACCTCCTAACAGATTACTCTGCGCACCAAATGTGAACCCCTATATGTCCTATCATGCTTAACAGACTAATCGCTATTTCATAGCTAACTAAGTATAGCCTTTGTCTCCATTTCAGAGCACTATAGATATCTTAAAACTTTAGTAGGAATCCTATTAATCACAACACCTTACTATCAGATGACTTCAACTATCCATCAATTAACTGACTGATTTCCATGGTAAGTGGTCAACAAGCCCAGTGCTTCCTTTACCGTATAAATGCTAACTCCTTTGTATGAGTAGCTAACCATCCTAATATGGGCCCTAATCTCCTTGATCGTATTCTCACAAATACAGTTACTTCTTATACATCTCCATGTGTATCATCTTCCTTTGTTAAATCAGACCACAAATCAACAACATTTTCCTCTAAAAGTGGTGGTAGTTCCCTTGTGAATATTTCTTTAGGAACATTTTTTTTCAAAAGCAAACCTTCTTCACTTACTTGACCAAAGTAAATTCCATTGTAATCCTCAGCTAATGGATCCCAGTGCTAAATCCAGTGCCAGTCCCTCTGATGTATAATTCAATTTGGATAGGTGTATTGATAAGGCCATCCAAACTGTTTATAAGAAGTCACATTCTTTGCACACTTAAAGCTAGTTAAGAGCCATCCAAACTGTTTATAAGAAGTAACATTCTTTGCACACTTAAAGCTAATTAAGAGCATAAGAGAACTGATAGGAAACTCAAGGCTGAACATAAATGTACACTGTCAACTAACAAACAAAGATAACTGCAGATATTTTTTTTTAACTATGTCAGGAAGTTAACAATTACTACCTAATAATGACGGAAGCTAGTTTGCAATAATACTACCCACTCTGATCCAACATAAATAGGTAATTTACTTGCTGACAAGGTTTGTGCAAATTTTATTCCACCCATAGTTATAGCTAGTCCACAGATTCCATAATCTCAGCCACCCCCTTTAATTACTAAGGAACAAGTCCTGTCAGCACTGCCAAAAGCTAACAAGACCTCATCCATGGGCACAGATAACAAACATGTTGTCTAATCAATGCCAGATATGGACTACCTGAACTGTACTTTACCTCATTATTCTAAACCTATCCAATGATTATATTCTCAATGTCTGGAAAACAGCAGTGCAGTGTTGTTGTACACAGGTGGCCCACCCACAGACCCGGATAACTATAGAGTATAAGTCTCACTAGCTTCATATGCAAAGCTATGGAATAAATTATCTCCAACTCCATAATCTGGGAACTGAAAATCTATTAACACTGTCTCCGTATCAATTTGGCTTTGTCAAAGGAAGGCCCAGCCACTTTAACCTCTACCTCATAGCCTTATTAAATTCTTTGGACAAAAGCAATGGCTAATGATTATGTGCATACTGACTAAGCAGACCACGTCAAGGCCTTTGACTCTATTTAACATGTGGATATTACTGACAAAACTAACTATAAATATAAATCCTTATATTGTACAGTGGATAGTGAGTTGGTTATAGTAACAGGGGTCAGTTCTTAAAGCAAAAATGTTAGTTGTGGTACCACAGGTCTCATTGCTAGGCCTTCCTGTATTTAGAATCTACTTCTCAGACCTTCAACCAAAACTACATATATAATACATGGGTTTATGTCATATTTTTGACTTTCAGAAACTCAAAGTTCATATAGTTGAGACCATATGATTGAGTTTCCAAAAACTGAAATGAAAAAAAAATCTACGCTTATGCAGGGCCAAGCTCTCCTGTCCCCCCCATGCCCTGCAAATTATATATGCCAGCTCCAAGATTCTGCTTCAGTGGGGAATAGGGTAAATTCTCTATTAAAGCATCTCTACTGAGATTGTGGTACAGTGCAAAAATGTAGATTTTTTTCTCTCGCTTTTTTAACATTATTGATCATATGAATTTCAAGTTTCTGAAGCTTGATAATATAATATAAATCCATATGTGTGTGTGTGTGTGTGTGTGTGTGTGTGTGTGTGTGTGTGTGTGTGTGTGTGTAAGGATGGCTGGTTCTATATTTTATTTAATGAATTTTGTTTTAAAAATACCTGGATACCTAAACGAGCATTTTGCCTGTGGTTGCACTTTCTGTGATTTTGCTTGCATTAAAATTCCAAAAACTTTGGTTACATTCCTAATTAAAACTATAGTAGTTTAAAAAAAGATACTTTTGTTAACTGTTGCTGTGGCACAAGGTGTAAGTGCTTTCACTGTAGGGTTAGAACACAGGTGATCCAGGATTCAAACCCCAGGTAACACTTAGTAGGTTGGGAGGTTGGCATAATGTTTTAGGTGTTTACCTTACAGATGCAAGGTGCACAGTTTGATTTTCACATGGGGCAATTGCTACACTTAAAATGGCCCACAAGGACAGCTAGTCTATTACTGATCTATGAACTTATGTTGAAGATACTAAATCTTGAGGATATATATCTATAGCTGTATTTATAAATGCATATATACATATTTTTTCTCTAAATCACTTTTATTGGAATCATGTATATAATAAGAAGAATTTTCATTAATATGTTACAAAGATTTTTTTGTATTACTGATATAGTACAGCATACATAATGTAACATAAATATAACACTTAACCTCCTTTCTTCTCTTCTGCTATCTCCTTATTTTCTTCTGCCTACCTCCCTAGACTATATCCAATTTTCCCTTATATTTTTTACCCAAATACCATAGTCTTACTCACTGCTAGTTGGCCAGTCCACTGTCTTAACCATTCTTTTGATTACTCCTCTGGTCACTAACCAATCTATTGCTGTCAGCAGAGAAGTCCTCTTCTCCTCCTCAAAGAAAAATGCATTGATTTCCAGACTTTCTTCTTGTATCTGTTCAATGAATCACAATTCTTTTTCATTCCATTTTTTCAATACATTCCGAAATAGTTGTGGTTGCCTCTCTCAGAACATCCTCAATTCTTTTGACTTAGGTTCTCATAATCTCATTCCCTGTTTTATAAGATTCAGTATTTCTAGTTCTGTTGGCTTGTCTATTTCCCTAAAAGCATTGCCTTCCCTCCTCCTGTCATTATCCTTCAAAACCTTCATTCTAACTGTATTGTTCTCTAAGTCTTCCACCCTTTATGCTGCATTCAGTGCTACAGCTCTATAGCATACTTTTTATACTCAAGTATATTACACCCCAGAAGTGTTGGTACCACAAACAAGAAGAGTGAAAGGGGAAGAAAAAACACTTCCCTCTATTATTAAGCAAATGTCTATATTCTACAGATTGTCTTATTACAGTCAAATCCCCCCAGGAAAACAAAAAAAAGTAAAAAAAAAAAAACAAGTCACTGTATTAAGCTGATCTCTACATTTTAGAGATCAGCTTATTACAGTTAAATCTATGCCCCCCATGAGCTCCTCTATTCAAGAACAAATACATAAATACAATTGCCATTCAGGTTCCATTTCTGTGCCCTGACCCCAATCTTCCTTTCGCTCTGCACATATTCTCTACCTTCACAGAACAGTACAGCACCCATGTATTAGTTAAAAAAAATAAGTTAAGTCTTCTTTTAAACTGTAGAAAACGGTTCGCTACAAATGTTAAATATAGCAAACAGTTGCGACAGTTTATACCCTGACTGCATGGATTGCTATGGCACTCATTTCTTAGTTAAAAAAAAGTAAAAAAAAAAAAAAAAACAACTTTTTCTATTAAGCTGTAGCAAACTGCTTGATAAAAATGTTGCTACAGTTTAGACTATACACAGAGTGCTGCAGTGGTCAGGTTTCACTGAAAAAATGCAATACCGGCTTTTAAAAGCCAATACTGCACTAAACAAAAATCAGGATCTGCATTCGCGCCCACTAACCTTTTACACCTAGGACAATTGCCCTTCTTACCTTGCCCTGGTTATGCTTTTGTCCCACCCTGTTACTTCCTTTTGGTACCTCACTGTTTCCTTACATATCCTATATCTGATCCACTACATGCAAACCTTTCACAAAATGTCTGTATTTGACTCATCCATAGTGCAGCTGATTTGATCTGTAAATGCATCAACATGCAAATTAGTAATGGTAACATCATCACTCTTGTCACTCTATTCCTCCAGTAAATATCCTTACTCCACCGTTCCATTCGTTAAGCATTCATTTTATTGTATCTCTTAACGCCTCTCAGTTTTTGTTTGTCTTCTCCACTATTATACCTACTGATGGACACACTTCTGTCCTTAATTATTTCCCTTACCTTTTTGCCTTGTTTACCCTACTTTGTTTTGCAATGTCTCCTATCCTTACTGCTTGTGACATCTTGGGATAATAAACCAAGCCAGATTCTTTTAGGACCTCCTCAGAAATCTACAATACCTGAGGCAGCACATCTTTCTTGCCCTCCGCTTACAGCAAAAAGCTATCAGTAAACATGTTAATGCTGCTGTTTTTGCCTTTTTATCCACAGCTGTCTGAATTTATTACCATGATCAAACTAAATAACCCCTGCACCAGCTGAAAACTCTGCTTAATGTCACCATGTCTGCAAATCTCCATTTTCCCTAACTTGAACATTTGACTTCTTATATAACACTTTAATAATGTAGTTGCCCTTCCTTCTCCCAATATCTGCTGCATTATAAAGGTCCAAATAACTAATCTGAAAGCTTTTGGGAAATCTGTATTTACTACCTCTGTGCATTTTATCTTTGAAGAATGCTGTCTGCTGTAATAGTAATTGTAATATGTTTGGTTTTGGAAAGACTTTGAGTGGTGCGAAATATGACTGCAGTAGTTTTGTAAGGGCTGATTAAGAGTTTGTCATAAGGTGTTCATGACTTTAATTGCTTCAAGCAGTAGGTGAGCCTCAGTATACACCACTCTATTAATTTGGTCTAGTTCAGGTGAGAGATCTTTAATGAAAATTGACAATAGAAGGGAAGCTGGTAAGGAACCATGAATGACACCTTTTCATCTGGGACACTACCCTGTACACCATGCCAATGTATTCAACCATGCTGATACTTTCTTTGGACAATTTGGACACCCAGACATGCACAAACCCTCTTGCATTTCCCCCTCTATTCCTTATACTACGCCTACTAAATGAATGGCATCATGCAGAATATGTTTTCCTAGTCATATGCTTTTAAACTCATTTTACCTAACATAGTCTTAATGTGAAATAGCTTATCCATCAATTCCTGTTTCTTTCTTAATGGCTTTGAATTTCAATTTGCTCATGAATTTCTGCTTCTTAACATGGTCGAATTTTAGATCTCGTACCAAGGTTTTCTTATGTCGTACATAAGCTACAAGGGCACCCAGTTTATTTTAAATTGTTAAAGCTATATTTTTGGTTTGCCATGTAGCCCTCCTTCCTCCATGCCCATTGTACCATACAGCATAAGTAATACATTTCCTACAGCTTGGCCTCTATATTATTTTGCTTTTCACCTTTTGGGACCAGCATGCAATGCCTTTCCTCTTTGAACTTCCCAATGTGCACAGTTGCCCCTCTACTTCCTGTTCTTCTCCCACCTCACCTTTCCCCTTCCCTTTTGGTTAAATAGCAATTTATAATTAGTCTTCAGTCCCCCAATGCATAATCTCTTGTCTAATGTTAACTAAATAATTTCAGTTTTATTATTCATTTTTGGATGTTTAGCACTTTCTTTTTTGGTATACTGCATAACATTCACAAACATTTTAATGTCATTTTTCCTGCATACATCTATCAATGCTTCTGTTATCCCTAGAGACTCCTTTGTACATCTGGAATGTCCTCTGCCTTTCACTGCAGTTGTTTATATGCCCACGACTTACACTAACATTATTACAGCATTGCTTTGCCATTCAAACAGCCTTAAAAATTGTACTCAGGTGTGAGTTGTTTTATCATTGTCCTTGTCACCTCTGCACATCCCATAAATGTATATATTATAAAAGGGGAGACTAGGAAAGCTGGATTTGTTTTATCATGCAGACCTACAGAAAAAGAAGAAAAGGAGACGGAAATATCATGCAGACCTACAGAAAAAGAAGAAAAGGAGACGGAAATATCATGCAGACCTACAGAAAAAGAAGAAAAGGAGATGGAAATATCATGCAGACCTACCGAAAAAGAAGAAAAGGAGACGGAAATATCATGCAGACCTACAGAAAAAGAAGAAAAGGAGACGGAAATATCATGCAGACCTACAGAAAAAGAAGAAAAGGAGACGGAAATATCATGCAGACCTACCGAAAAAGAAGAAAAGGAGAATACAGGGCTGTCCAACAACTTCCTTGTAATGTTACACAGGCGCAGAAGGACAATATCAGAAATTCTAAATACATCTTCATAAATGTGTAAATAATAACCAGGCCAATAAAATGTAATCCCTTTCCACAAGTTAATATGAAGCATATTACATATCGTTTTAATATATACAGGCCGCTTGTTGCACATCCTAGTCCTTTTCGAAATAATTTTTTTTTAATGAAGTACTGTTTATGTTTGCCTGCATTAAAATATTATTGGTTAATGTCAGAATCAACTGTCAGCCATTGAAATCAGAAAAAATATGTAATACATCTTTTTTATTGTTTACAGAGAGGCTAACTCCTCTGCAAGGGGCTTCAATACCTGCATGTTAATACTAAATAATTGTAATGTGAAACTAAGTGTGTGTCAGAGAAAGTCCGCCAGACTGAGCAGGCAGGGCCTGCCCTTGACGAGGCTAAACTGGGTTTGGTCTAGAGTCTGGAGATTTCCTATGTCACTGTTAATCAGGTCCATGATCATCCTTTCCATAGCCTTGCATATGAGACTAATCAGACTTATGGGTTGGTAGTTTCCCTGGTCAGTCGATGGTCCCCCCTTGTGCAGGGGAACGAAAGTTGCTGTTCTCCACTCTACTGGGACAAAGCCTGTCTGGAGACCGTGGTTATATGTAGATCCAAGTGTGTCTACTAGACCATGCTCCAAGCTATTTAACAGGCACACTGCGATTCCAGCAGGGCCCACTGATGCTGTGTCTAGCTTTAGAGAGCACAATGACAACCTGTTCTTTTGTGTTAACAGGCAAAGGAATGTTAGGGGGTATTTCATAGCAAATAATAGGAGGTGATGAGGGGGTGAAATCTGAGCTGAATTTATCAGACAGCAGGTTTGCTATTTCTCCTGGCTGAGTGCAGGTAGTGCCATCTACAGCCAACTCAGTACATTGTTGACTGTTTCTGTTAAGATTTCAGACATAACTAAAAATGTTTTGTGGTTATCCTTTAGTCAGGAGGCTACTTTAGTCTTTTATTTAGCTTTTAAAGATTTGACAAGCTCCCTGATTTGCATGTTGAGACTAATCATTTATTTTTATTCTCTGTTGAGCACCCTCCTACTTACTTTTAGATAGGAATTTCTTCCTTCTGTTGTATGGCCTATTTATGCCAGGGGTCCACCAGGGTGGCTGTTTTTTTCAGCAAGACCTGGTGGTCAGGTACTGCCTCTTCTATGCAGTTGTTTTAAGTGGTTGTACAGGGTATTCATGTATACTTCTGCATAGGCCTCCATGTTTTTGGGGTTAGAGAGAGCTTTAAAATTACCTATGGTATCATTTAACAGAAGGTATCTGCCGTGGAAAAATTATTTAGGGTTTGATAGTGTCACAATTGTTTCATTTATTTCAAAGGAGACCAATTTATTTATTTTACATTTGTTCACTGGGATAGTCCGACTGGACTGGGTCCATTTACAGCAGAGGCTTGGGGAGAAAAGCTCCACATATAGTAACAGAAATACTAGAATTTAATACATAGTAGGAAAACTGATAATAACGCATTGTAACAGCAAAATCCAGCTAATAAGACAGAAATGTAAAACAGACAGGATACAACTTAAACAGTTAAACTGACAAAATACATTTTAGTATTGAGAGTCATTACATACATCATGTTAAAATGAAGTAGCGATATTAAAAAGATAAAAATTGTTGGATGTAAAAAACTGTAGCATTTACAGTAGGGAAGTAATAAGCCCTTCCAAGTTTCCACAGATCTAAAGCACTGATTTTAGGTTATGCATGGGCAAAGTCAGGTGCTTATGAGATGTGATTTTTAGAGAGTTTTTGAAGTGTGAAGTGGTGGAGATGGAGGTTAGTGATGGGGGAGGGGGGTTGTTTCAGTTTCTAGCAATGGTGTGGGAGAAGAGTGCTTTGCCAGCAGTGTTGTTAGCCCTAGAGATGCATAGAAGTGATTTGTCACTAGAGCAGAGTGTGCGATTTGTTGCATAGTTGGTAAGTAGTTGACTTAGGGATGGGGTTTTGTCAGGATACTTCAGAATGCTATAGGCAATAACCAGTTGGTAGTAATTTAGTAGTTCAGGAAATTCTAATAATTGTAAGTCCCTTAGAGCTAAACAATGAAGGGATCTGAAGGTGGTGTTAGCAAAGCTGTCAATATTATTATAGCATGACTCAAGTTTGTCAAGGTCAAGGTTTCTGATATGGGTAAGAATTGGTGCTGCATACATTAGATCTAGTAGATCTAATCTAATCCATTTGATCTATTAGATCTATTAGATTTATGATCCGATTGTGCATATGAGGACATTACACTGGGGGGTGTATCACTCCACCATGTTTATGAATACTATGTCAAGTGCAGACCAGCTGTTCCAGAGCATTTTCATTGACAAAGTCCAGGAATCTCTGATCCTGCATGTTAGTGGTCGTATATGGTTCCCTGTTTATGAAGGGTAGTTAAAATCACCCATGAGTAGTGTGTTGGGTGGAATGGTATGTGATTCTAGTAAGTCCAGGCATGCAGAGAAGTTTTAATGGTCCATGGTTGGTGACCTATATCTAGAGATGATATGATAGGGATACAGTATGGGATTTTGCCTATGGTCTGCTGGAAATGGAGCAGCTTAAGATAATCATCCTGCTTGACCAGTCAAGAGGTTTGATTGTTTTTATGTAAATGGAAACACCTCCTGCTTTCATGTTTTCCTTTTCAGAAGGCGGTCTGAATGTGTGATAGGCATTGCAGCCTTGCACTGCTGGGGTGCTTTCCACAGCTTTGAACCATGACTTTTTATCTGCACAGACATCAGCATTCACCGGTGAAGGAGAGCTTCCAGGGAGAGCAGTTTCTTAATAAGACTCCTAGCACTGAGCAGTAGTACATTCAGCTTTGCATTAGAAGGATTTTTTACTTTGGTAGGTCTGTTGGTGTGGCACTGCCTAAAAGAGGCAATATGGGAGACCAGTATTCGAAAGCCTAGTGGAGGTAGGTGCAGGCCATCTCTGTCAAAGCAGCATGATCTGTCAATCATGTCATCCCAGACTGACAAATACTGGTTCCCCCTGGAATGACACCAGTAGCTAAACCAATTATTGAAGCCACTCATTTTCTGTTTGTATTGTGGTATCATTCTTATGAGGGTAGACTGTTGCTCAATATGAGGATTATACAAGGCTGCAACACATATTCAGAGAGGTCCAGCATGTCTCTCTTCATACCAGGGACGTATGTCTCAGGGCACTCACACCCACAGGCACTACAATAGAGTCATACTGGTACTTGTCATTGAGTGACCTGAATGCATGCATGACCTGGTAAATCCTGGCCCCTAACAGGAAACTGACTGTAACACTTTCTTTATCCAACATGGTGAGGGGGGCATCTGTGTGTCTCATGATGGAGTGCCCTATGACCAAGACATTTGAATGAGAGGTGTTTCTCCTTAGGGGACTGCATGTGGAAAAGTGTGATATGTATTTTTATGTGTAGTGGTTGGTGCTGATTTGGTTTAACAACACAACAACAAAGGATAAAAGTTGCTGTTAGATATTAAAAGCATTTTTTCCTAAGGCATTCCCATGTACCCCCTGAAGTAGAAGTCTATACCCCCACACCCCTGCTTCTTATATGTACTGTCTCCATGAATGCTATCCTTCAGAGGGGAAAATTCTCTAAGATACAGCAAGAGTAATTGGAATTCACATTATCTGGCCTTGAACATAGAAATGTAACACCATTGTAAGCTGGACTACTAAAGAAATAAGATCAGTATAATCAGCTCAGTACCTCATTTACCATACAAATAGATACAAATCAGATAAAATAAATCAAATTAGCAAGGCATTTATAAATGTTATTGAGACAAAAGTACAGAAGCAGGTCATTAGAGAGTCAGATTGTAGATGGTAACTGCTACTCTGTGCCCATCTGTTTATATAAATATCTAAGGGATGATAATCGCATATTATCTGAGTTTTCAGATTAGCAAAACAGTGATCAGCAAGAGAATAAAATTCTAAACAAAAAAAAAAATGTTTGATAATTTCATGTACAATTAGCTCCTTTTCCATGAAGTGTTCCTGTTGATACCCTTTTCTCCCTGAAAGCACAACTGTAACAGCATATAAAATTCATGCTTGCTGTTTTAAGGATGGTGAGTGTGTGGTTAATCTGAATACACCACAACAGAAATACTGTAGAGAGAGAAAAAAGGGAATGTCACCTACTGACATGCTATGAAACTAAGTCCCTCTGTAAGCATTTAAAGATCATAAAAACAAAGAAATGAAGAGCACATCTGCTGGTTTACTGCCCCTTACAAGGTCTGTGGTATTACTTTCAGCTCAGTCTAAAAGCTAAGCTGCCCCTGAAGGACTGCTACATTGATCATTTGCAGAAACAGTCATGCAAAGCTTGAGTGCAGACAATTAAGTGGTTGTATTTTCATTCCTGATATGCCAAAAATATAGACCGAATTGCTTTTCTCCTACAAATGTGCAAGTTAGTCTCAATCCCATGCGTACAGTTGTGAATGTATTGAGCAAACCTTATTATTTAAGCATCCGTACTAAAAATAAAGGATAGTACTACAAATAAACATAAAAATAATGTAAGTTCAGTCAGGAAAAATATATAAATAAAAACAGAAGCTGCTGCATGAAGAGGAGGAGATGAATGAACATATTTTAGTGTTCCCCATCTTCTACTGTCATCTATGATTGTGAAACACAAGCAGGGTACCTACTTCAGCTTGCATCTCATTAAGAAATATAACATTCATAGTTTTCAGGAAAGGCATACAAGGCCTTGCTCACATAAGAAGGCATACCTTCATGATATGATTTATGAAAACCTAATCAGTCCCTAAACATCTTCCTGGCATCCTTCACTATAATGCATTGCTAAGAATATCTTAGGCAATCTGAAATTCTAAATGCTACTTTCATCATTGCTTTTACTATCTTGCCTATCTTTGACATGAATTTCCACATTTTATAAAGCAGCATGCTGCCAAAATGGGTAGACAGGGATCTCTGTTTAATTTGTTTCAAACCATCATGGCTCAATGTATATTCATTTCCTATAACTCTTGCAAGACAATTGAAACAAAAATTTCAGGGTAAAGGAAAAACATCTTCAACAATGAAGCTGATGCCAGACTACTGAATGCAGGTTACCTTAACCAGGATAATTGAAGACACACTGAATAAAGAAAGGCTTTATTTTTTTACTTTTATTTGATTTTACTGGATTTCCATATATACATATGGGATCCGTACAGATGCTCAAATGCATCTTTCACTGAATCCAAATTTAGTGAGCATACTTGCTCGAAAGTTCTGTTCACTGAAGCAGCACCTTTGCGTAAGTATGCTTGTTGTTCCGGTCGTACTACAGTGCGGTAATGGAAAATTCCCCTTTCCCCACTGTAGTGCGACCTCAGCGTGAGAATATTAAAGTGGGGGGGTTGCAGGGTGGCTTCCCCCCCTGCATTCAAGTAGATTTTGTTTTGTTTTTTTTTTATTAACAAACTTTAACGAAAGCGTTTTTCTGATAAAAGCGCTTTTGTTAAAGTGTGTTCAGTGGTAATGGACTCAAGCTTTTGAACTTTTGTTCAAAACTCCTAGATCCATACATATACATAAGGTAACAAATTACTGTTAAAATACTGAATGCAAAATCCTGAAATGGCAAACTGCTGAAACTTTATAATAGTGAACTCAAAATACCTACTAGTAGCATACATGCACTATATACACTTTATCAGTAGAGAGCCAGTCAGTAAACATTGCTACTCTCCTGTTAGCAAAATTTGCAAATTAGTGCTTACATATGACCTGTTGGGAGGAGTCCAGCCATCTGTACATATAAGGGGAGTAGATTTTTTTGGTTTCATTATTTAACATTTCAGCATTTTGACAATTTTTAATCTTTCATCAGTATATGTTCAATATATCTTTCAGTGTACTGTTTTTTAGTAAGAGTGTGTTTGGGTGTGTGTGTGTGTGTGTGTGTGTGTGTGTGTGTGTGTGTGTGTGTGTGTGTGTGTGTATGTGCATGTGCATGTATGTGCGTGTGTGCGTCTATCCTGTAAGCAATTTGCAGGGTTTGAGCCTGAATAAGTTAACCAACCTGCCAACCCTAACTGGAGCATTTCCTCTCACACACACACACACACACACACACACACACACACACACACACACACACACACACACACACACACACACACACACACACACACACACACACACACACACACACACACACACACACACACACACACACACACACATATAGACATATACATACAGATACACAGATATTTTTTTTTTAATCCACCAAAGATTCTGGCACACTGTAGAATGATAAATAGCAGTCTTTATTCAGATAAATCAAATGTAATCAGGTTTCACTGTGTATCCCACAGCTTCATCTATATGAATCCGAAACAATAGTCATGTAGAAAACAAAATATAACTTCTCTCCTGATCACATTATCATGACGTCAATAAACATTTTCATTAAAGAGATATTATTATAAATTAAATAAAAAAAGTGCAAAGTCTCAAAATACATATTCACAAAAATGTACACACACATAATATATATATATATATATATATATATATATATATATATATATATATATATATGTGTGTGTATACAGAAAGAGAGAGAGATATCTATAGGTCTATGTAAGACGACTGAGTTTTCAGAAACTCAAAATTCAAATGGTCGATGAATTTCGAGTTTCTGAAAATTCAAACTTCAAAAAAAACCACAAAAATCTACCTTTTTTACATTTTTAGAGGAGTGCACCCACCACAGCCTTTGCGAATTATATATAAAAACTCCAAGACTGCATTATAGTAGGGAAAAGGGTAAATTTCACGATCCTCACTATAGAGAGATCACCACTCAAAAGATTCAGGTTTTCAAAAACTCAATCATATGGTTTCGACCATGCAAATTTTGAGTTTCTGAAGACCTGATCATCTGTTAGGGAGCTCTATATATATATATATATATATATATATATATATATATATATATATATATATATATATATATATATAGGTTCATAGGTTCATAGGTTCATACTAGGCTATCTGCCCGAGGGCATTTACAAGCCTAGCCCATCGTTTTGTGGCTTAGGCCACCCCTTTAGTATGGGGAACTATACCCATTATTTTTCTGTGCCTCTGTCGAGCAGTGACACTGAGGTAATCCCTGGGGTATATCTGCGATCTCCCATCCATTGGTCAAGATTTCTCTTGAACAAGGCCAGCGAGGTGCTCTGCCTCACATGTACCGGGATTTTGTTCCACAGCATAGAAGTCTTTGGGTGATGAATCTATCCCTCCAGCACGTCCTATTAATAGCCGTGTCAAGGTTTAAGTCTCCGCCTTGTGGCTCTGGTGGTTCTAGTTTTTTGGAGGTGAAGCATATCCATAAATTCTGGGTTGGACATGCCTTTGAATGTTGGGAAAGGGTCACCTCTGAGCAAGCGGTGGCGACTGAATAGAGCTGGAGTTCTTTCAGTCGGGCAGCATAGGACAGATTTTTGAGACCCTTTATCCTTTTGGTGAGGAACTTTTGTGGCCTCTCCAGCTGCTGCAAGTGTCGGGTCAGATACATTCCGAATGGGGCATTGTACTCAATCATTGGTCTGATGAGTGATGAGTAAAGGGAGACTATGACCTCCCTTGATCTAGATGAGAATCCCTTCATGATAAGGTGGGCAATGTAGAAGGTCTTCCTAACTACTTTAGCTACATGGGTGTCGAATGACAGACTACTATCAACCTGGGTCCCCAGGTCCCTGATAACTTCTTCTGTGCTCAGTGGATTGCCACCTATTTGGTAGCTAGGGGTAACCTTGTTTTTCCCGAAGGGTATGACTATGCATTTTTGGCATTTAACTTTAGGCCGTGGCTCTGGCACCAGTTATCCGCTTCTGTGAGACCCTTCTGAAGGATATCTGTGTCAGATGTGTTTTCTACTATGGCGCCCAGTTTGCAGTCATCTGCAAACTTTGTCAGCCATAACCCTCCTGTGTTTGCTTGTACTAAGGAAAAGTAGATGCCAAACAAGAGTGGGCCCAGGACTGAGCCCTGTGGGACACCACTTGTGACAGGCTTTGAGTCTGACATGGCGCCAGCAGCTCTGACCCTGTGGGTTCTGTCACTCAGCCAGTTTGCAACCCATCTTGTGATGTATGGGTTGACATTTAAGCTGATGAGTTTTTCAATGATACCCGAATGGGGTATTGTATCGAAGGCCTTAGCCAGATCGAGGTAGGCTGTATGGACTGCCTTTCCCTCATCAATGGCTTTGGTGACTGTTTCAAAAAAGTCAACCAAGTTTAAAAGGCATGATCTGCCTTTGACAAAGCCAAACTGGGTTGGATCCAAAGTCTGCAAATTCCCTATGTCTTTATTTATGAGGTCCATTATGATCCTCTCCATGGCTTTGCAGATAAGGCTTGTCAAGCTAATGGGCCGGTAATTTCCAGGGTCGGTGGAGGCACCGCCTTTGTGAAGTGGTACCACAGTTGCAGTGCGCCACTCCCTGGGTACGTATCCAGAGGTAAGACTTTGAATAAACAGCTGTCCTAGCTGTGGGTTTAATTCCTCATTTAGTTCATGGAGCACACAGCCGGGGACACCATCAGGTCCCATGGATGCTGTGTTTTTTGCTTTGGAGAGAGCAGTTCTCACTTGGGCGCTGGAGATGTTTGGGGGCTGCAATCGTTTGGTATAGATATCTCTCCTTTTGGGGAGGGGAGAAGTTTGCACTGAACCTGTCAGCCAGTATGTTGGCAATGTCTGTAGGATCAGTAATCTTCACATCATTTTGAACTAGCTCTGAGCATATCTGGGAGTTTCCTCCCAGGTTTCTAACATAGCTAAAGAAGGCCTTATGATTGTCTTTTGAGTCTTTAGCTATTTTTCTCTCGAAATTTGCTTTGGATGATTTTATGAGAGCTCTTAGTTTTTTCTTATAGTGATCAAGGGTGTCTTACCTTTTAAGGATTTTGCTCTATCTTGTAGTAGCTTCCTCCTTTTGTTGTAGAGTTTGTTTATGGCTGGGGTCCACCAGACTGGATGCTTGCCTTTGGTACAAAGAGTCTTTGTTTTGCTTGGGATTGCCTTATCCATGCAGTCCTGCAGGTGCTGGTAGAAGGCATTTGTAAGTGATTCATCGGCTTGAGTACTGTTTTCCCGGCTCGGGGCCTTAAAGGAGACCACACTAGTCTTTAGAAGTGTGAAGTCGGCTTTTGAGAAGTTCTTTACTGTGGTCTTTTTATTTCAGGTGGGGGTGGGATGAGGACCTCCAGCGAGATTAGTTTGTGGTCTGATCTCACCAGTGAGGGTACACCTCCGGTGTTGAACATTGTGCTCCCATGTTCGTGATGATGAGATCAAGTATGTTATCTCCTCTTGTGGGGATGGTGACTAGTTGTTCCATGGCATTTGAGTTTATGAATTCCAGGAACTTTTGGGCTAGGGTGTTTGGGCTTGAGTAGTGTTCCCAGTCTATATTAGGGTAATTGAAGTCACCTAGTATGATGGTGTTTGGTGATACATTTATCCCCTCTAGTGTTTTCAGGAAGGCCATGTGAGGTTCCTGAGTTTGTGAGGGTGGCCTGTAACATGCTACAATTTGCAGAGCAGTATATATATATATATATATATATAAAATTGTGTGTGTGTGTGTATATATATATATATATATATATATATATATATATATATACAATTGTGTGTGTGTATATATATATATATATATATATATATATATATATATATATATATATATATATATAAAAAACTAAAAACAACTGCCAGAACACAATGGAAGACTAAAAATACATATGAATATAAAACTTTCAAAAAAGGACAATTAACTCAGGAGCATGTATTAAGCTTTCGTCTTTTTAATGGTAGCAAAGACATATATAAACATATAGATAGATAGCTATAGATATAGGTATGTATGCATATACAATTTTTCTCAAGAATTTGTAATTATTTGAGTGGCTGATTGGGGAAGGGGGAGAAATAGAAAAAACTTGCAAATGTCTTTGTTGCTCATTCATACTAGGTGCAGAGAAAACACCTGATAGTATAATGTATCTTTATTTTCTTTTCTAGTTGGTAGTTCCTGCATGAAATAGGCTGGGGCTGTGGGTCCATGAACTACAAAATTGATTCCAATAAAAGTGAAACTACATGTGGTGTGGATCAGTCTGTGTCTAAACAAAGCTCAGCGTGCTGTTTTACATGTTACATCACTTAGATGTGCTGAGGTAAACTCCTAAACCAAAACTGGAAACACAAACGAAAACTTGGAAACACAAAAGTCTTCTCAACTGACCGGAAATCCACTTTATTGTAGAACACAAAAGTACTGAAAATTGAATAATATTAAGCACTTTTCATTTAACACATTGACTAAACTTCTTCAGATAAACATCAGCTAAAATTACATACTTATAAAACGCTGCTCATTAAGCTTAACTAGACAAGTGTTTAAAATCAATTAACTTTGAAAATCACTGTGGGTGTCATTTTACAGAGAACCAAATACCTAGTTTAAACCTCAGCTAAATGTGCTTCATCCCTACTATCTGCAGGTAGTAACGTATACAGAACATATAAAACCATATAAAAATATATAAAAAAATGATGTATATGTAATCAAATGTATATATATATATATATATATATATATATATATATATATATATATATATATGTGTGTGTGTGTGTGTGTATATATATATATATATATATATATATATGTATGTATATATATTTTTTTTTATTTTTTTTATTTATTTTTTTTTACCAGTACAAATGTCTAACTAAAACAGCATGCATGTATAAATAAAATATCACTCTACAAACAATGAGTAACATCTTAACATCAGACTGTGTGTTACATAACTCAATTAACTAAAACATTTAGAAGGGTTTACAAAGTATAGACTATGACCATAAGGCACTACATTTTAGTGATCATCTCTCCCGGGCAGGCTTTTCAGTTTTAGGACACACACTAAAGAACAAACTTCATTCAAACCTGGTGGACATGCAGCATTCACTCACAACTGCCACATTAGCTCAAGTTTCTCCAACAGAAGTGAGGTAGGACTGCCACGACTGTCATTGGGAACATGATCAATAGCCCAAAATTTACATTTTTGTAATGGATATTCAGTACAGGGACCGGGCTAGGGCATTTTCCCCTTTGTTCTTACTAATGTTATATACATGTTCATATCCACGTTCCCTCAGCTTGCGGTCCGTCTTGCCTATGTAAAAGGCTGGGCAGGTTTGGCATTGGGCTAAATATATCACAGATTTTGAATTATAGTTTAATCTGTATTTGGTGTTAAATTTAAGGGCTGCAATTTTAAACATTTGCCCCATGTCCATGAACTTACATTGGTTACAGAATTCACATTTGTACATTCCTGTACTTCTGCTGGCATTAATCTTCTCACCTTCGATTAAACTTTTTAAATTCCTTCCTTTTCTATAAGTAATCACAGGTAAGGATCCTAGTTTCTGTACCACCATTTTATCTGTTTGCAATAAAGTACAGTTTTTCTGTAGTATTTGCCTTACCTCAATCGCGTCTGTTGAATAAATTGTTGTAAAACTTAAAGTAAATTGAGGTTTAGTGTTGTTCACTTCTGTGCATCCTGTCACATTCAGGGAGGTTACTGTAGACATTGGAAGTGCCATTACACTGTTGTTATAGACATATCCAAAGTCATGGTAAAGAATGGGGGTAAACACCCCTAGTTCACATTTTAGTTTAACTTCTGTAATTACTTCCGTTAATGAGGTTTCCAGGTATCCCCTATAGGCAAACATACTTCATAATGTTGTGCACTCTTCGATAAATCTACTGTCCTCACTCGTCATCTTGGCAGCTCGCACCAGTTGATGCCAAGGGTGCGAGCTGGAAAAGTGCAAAAAGATGCTGCAATAAGTTTCTTTCCTGTATATACAGGATGTTTACCTTTGGTTTGCCCTGTCTTTCCTTAATTCAGTGTCCAGGTAGTTCATTTTCTCCTTGTTAAATGACTTTGTGAATTTTAAAAAACTGGTGGTGGTGTTAAAGTAATTCATGTCATAGGCATTCTGACTGTCCCCTTTTAATATTATACAAATATCATCCAGGAACCACGTTTAGAAGAAAATGTACTTGTTAATAGCTTCATTAGCCAAGACGAACTGTTGTTCGCATTGTGCCATTACTAAGTTGGAGAAGCTGGCACCACATGGTGAACCCATGGGAACAGCAATTTGTCATAGATAATGTTTTTTGTTGAACAGAAAGAAGCTATTTTCTAAGATTATTTCCAAAAGTACCTCAACCAGTCTCATCACTACCGCAGCTGCTTGCTTGTTCCTCATAAAACCAATGACCCATTCAATGACCCATTCATGTAACATACAGTCTGATGTTAAGATGTTACTCATTGTTTGTAGAGTGATATTTTATTTATACATGCATACTGTTTTAGTTAGACATTTGTATTGGTAATATATATATATATATATATATATATATATATATATATATATATATATATATATATATATATATATATATATATTTATTTATATACATTTGATTACATATACATACTTTTTTATATATTTTTATATGGTTTTATATTTTTTGTATACATTACTTACCTGCGGATTGAACACTCCAAATTGGCCCTAGGTGTGAGTGAGTGTGTGTGCGTGCCTTCTATGGAAGGTTGGGCGCTAGGCTGGCAATTCGAAACTGTAAAATTCTACTGCCAATCATGAGTGGACAGGTGATTCGCTGTGGTGACCCCCAACTGGGAAAAGCCAAAAGAAGAAGAAGACGATTACGTACCTGCAGATAGTAGGGATGAAGCACATTTAGCTGAGGTTTAAACTAGGTATTTGGTTCTCTGTAAAACGACACCCACATTGATTTTCAAAGTCAATTGATTTTAAACACTTGTCTAATTAAGCTTAATGAGCAGTGTTTTATAAGCATGTAATTTTAGCTGATGTTTATCTGAAGAAGTTTAGCCAAAATGTTAAACAAAAAGCAGTTAATCTTATTCAGTTTTCAGTACTTTTGTGTTCTACAATAAAGTGGATTTCTGGTCAGTTGAGAAGACTTTTGTGTTTCCAAGCTTATGTAAACTCCTTCAGAGTACGATTAGTCTGACCTACATAGAAACTTCTATGCACACATTCTAATAAATATACAACCTGTATGTTATCACATGTGACATGTTGTCTTATCTCAAACATATCAGGAGTATTTTTGGTACTGAAATGGTTAGTCTGCAATAAATAATTGCAAGCAGAACACCTTCCATACTTCCTGTTCTGTTTAAGTTTCTTCGAAGTACCTCCCCTTATGTTGGGGCTTATAAGCCATGATTATAGGGTAAACAAGTACCTCGGAGATGTGCAGTAGCAAAGCCCATCCACAGTCCACCAACATGGGGACTAAGATATGTCCCATTAATTTATCTATTGAAATGATATATCGCATGCATGTAAGATAATTACAGACTGTTCACTAGAAAAATAAGAGTGTTCTGCTAACAAATTTTTATTTCATCAATATTATCTTCAAAGAAGGAGAATAGGGCGATCACAGTGGTGCAACAGTTAGCATTCCCAGCAAGAGGGTCTCCGCTTTGATTCTCAGCTGGAGTGCCATCTGTGAGTAGTCTGCATGTCCTCCCTGTGGTTGTGTGCATTTCCTCCAGGTGCTCCGATTTCCTCCCACATCCCAACGACATGCTGTAGGTGGATTGGACACTCTAAATTAGATCTAGGTGTGAGTGTGTGTGTGTGTGTGTGTGTGTGTGTGTGTGTGTGTGGCTTTTGTGGAAGGTTGAGCACCTGGCTGGCAACTAGACATCATAAAACTTCACTGCCAATCATTCTGCAGAACATCATTCCACTGTGGTGACCCCAAACCGGGATAAGCCAAAAGGAGATGATGAACTTCAAAGAAGGAGAATACATTCCATGATACAGACCTTTTATGGCTTGCCACTTAGATTCATCATTTAGATGGGAAAAATTGGCTTCAAATGCCCAATCTTTCAGAAAGCAACTTTTAGACTTAGGACATTATTATGTTACGTATATCTATGATTTCTTATGTGCTGTTTACAGTGTTGTCTGCATATGCAACAATTAGCAAGCATGATACAAGTTTGCAAAAAAGTGCAACAAATAAGGAGATTCTGTGTCTCCATGGTATGAGACTGATTTTAAAAAATTGCTCCTATAAATTTAGAAAGTTTCTCTAGAAATAGGTATTAAATTATTCTATGAAGAGCAGACCAAAAATATAAGGCAAAACCCTGGTCATTCTGTGAAAATCTGGACAGTTGAGAGGTATGGCAAGCTCTCACATCTTTATATTTAAGCTCATGGTGCCTGCAGTTTAATATTTTCTCACATAACAAGTCGGGTATGCTCTGAATAACTTTTTATTTTTTACATACTTGCCTAACTACATACAGGTGAACATCTTGTGCATGTTGCCAGTGAATACAGGGATACCTCTCAGTCATGAAAGGAACACCCAATCTTGCACAAACCTTACTGCAGAGTAATCAATTACACTATAACCCATGGCTCTTTAAAATAATTAAAGTACTGAGATCATTTTTTTTCTCTCTTAATTGTAAATGTTGCAAATATGGAGACAGATGGCAGATAGTAATATACAGTATTGGTTTCCTTACTTCAGGGGTATTGGTCCAATATGTCAAGACACTTATAGTGTAAAGTTTTCTTTTCCATATGTCTCTTTATAATATATATATATATATATATATATATATATATATATATATATATATATATAAACGTCAAGAATGGTAAGTGTTTACATGTATATATTACAATCAGGTTACGTTAATGTTGTTTCGATGTTTTGAGTGTTATTAAGTGTTGCTTCAGCAGTTTGGTCTCGGCTAAATCAGTTTCAGTGCATTCTAAATTCAGTCTACAGAAGTAGACCCATATATATATATATATATATATATATATATATATATATATATATAGATATATATATAAATACACATACATTCACATATATACATACATTTATCAGCATTTATATTTGGCTCTATTTATTTACTTTTGGACTTGGCTGTGTATTTTTGAGGTATTCTTGTTTTTTTCACCTCTTTGGATTGTGTATAGCCTTCTTGAATTAGTTTCTGAACCTTTTAATCTACCAAATTTCTCCTTATCCTTTTAATTTATTAAATGTATCCAGCACACAGTTTGATCTGCCATAAATGTAGTGCCTGCCTTTATAGGATAAGCCTAATCTGTACTGTCAGCAAAGTAAACATTACACACAGTATCCATAACAGCACGAGAGCAGGATAGGGGTAAATGTAAAGCAGCTGTAGAAACAGAAAAGGCTAAATATAGAAGTGTAAATTCAATAGTTTAACAGCACAACACAGCACTTTTGTATACCTGTTGGGTAGTACCTAGACTCTGTCTATAAAACATTGTAACCATAAATCCATCCATCCATCCATCCACAACCCCTTTTCCCATTTTTGCACATGGAGTTGCATTGTCACTTCAACATGACAATCATCTAGATCCAGGGTTCACACTACCATGTGGCTAGGCCTGCCTCGGCTGCTTTTCCATATCACACACTTGCACACACCCTTATAACTATGCCCAATTTACAGTGTTCAGCCCACCTACTGCATGTCTTTGGAATGTGGCAGAAAGACAGCCGAGAGGAAACCCACACAAATGCAGGGAGGACATGCAGATTCTGCAGAGAAGACACCCAGCCAAGAACGGAACCAAAGAACCTCTTGCTGTAAGCCAACAACATTACCTGCTGCATCACTGTGTCATCCATTTCAACCATAAATATTATTTAAGTATCATTTCCCTTGCTTTGCTTCTTATTAATCTCATAAGGTTGTTGGCTATAATTGGACAGAGACATTTTGCGGATCCCTTTTACTCCAGCAGCAAGGCAAAGCATAGGCTTAACAAGTGCGAGTTAACCATGGCCCTATGACCTAAATATATAATTGTCAAAGATAACTGCTAATCTGCTTGAGAGTATGTTTGTGGAGGTGACAATATTCAGTACTTTGCAGATTTAGGTTTCTGAATTTGTAACGGCCTTGCATTTTGAAGTCAAACAGAACCATGTGCCCTATGACTTGCCAGAGAAATAGAATGACATTTTATGTAATCTATTTGCATCAGGAAAGATTTATTGGAAGCGTTAGACATAGCAACTAGAAAGCCATATTCCATCTTGAGAATCAGCAGAGTAAAGCCAAAGTCATCTTTATCTTTAGAAGTGAGAAGTCAGCAGTAGATGCTTATGTCCATCCTGCCAGGGCTGATTCTGCAAGCATCCAGGCTGCAAACTGAATTTGGATCATCTGCACAATAGTCCGAGCTTTACCCCTGCATATGACAGAGCTGGCTAAGTTGCTACACAACTTTACCAAAAGTGGATTTAACATAAACCCTAAGGAAAGAGCCTATCCTAACCACATTCCTAGGTATCCACACTGCCTTTCATGTTCAGCAGTTTAAAAGGATTGTCAGCTCATTCAAATATCTGCACTGAGGCAGCATGCCTAACTTTTTATGCATTTCCAAAAAGTCATCTTGACAGATTTAAATGAAATGACTGAATTGTTTTTTTTTTTTTTTGTATAACTATCACCATAGTTTTATAAAAGTAATTTTAGATGATCTTTTTTCATGGCAAATGAAGTATTTCCATTTCTTGACAAGTAAGTTATTAGAATATAAAGTTATATTAATGTTAGGATGGCAGACAAAAAGTGGGAACAATCACATAAATGGTGGTCTGTACCTTTAGATATACTTAATTCTGAAACAATGGGGCCAGATACTACTTCAATGGCATATTCTATGAGGCAATGTTGGAACCAATTTCTAACTCTTTATCTGATCAACAAATTCCCCAGTGAGTTATTTATGACAGAAGTAGTTAACAATCTCAACACACATCTGTGTACGTATAACTTATGTAACACCAGAAATGCAATTTGTAAGCTATATCCTTTCTTGAACCCATGTTACATAGTACATAACAGCCACTGCTTGTTAACAAAGTCAGATCACGGAGAGTAAACTCAAACACATCATTTAGGGGACATGAATAGTAATAGGGCAAGTCCATGATGATTATCTGGTGAAGAAGTATTAAGGAATATTTGGATAACAACAGACTTGAAAGGAAGTACAAGCAGAGAACCAAGAGAGGTTAAGATAAGAGTAAAGTCATTTCCTCTGCAGGGAGTAACTATTTTAAGAAGCTAGGACATAACAGAGTATTTAATATTAGAGCTTTTATACAGTTTCAACAAACATACAAAGACACTACTTAAGGTGATGAAAACTAAAAGAGAGTTCAAATTTTAAGGATTTCCACTTTCATCGTTCACCATTGACTACCCCATCATCCTTAATTACCGCAAGTCATGCTATTTCCATGACATTTTATCCATCCCAGTGAACATCAGTAGCACTACTAACTTTTTCTTCATGAAGCTTCAAACCAGATACTGTGTTGACCCACAAAAATATTTCTAAAATCGTTGAATGCATACCTCTCAACCTCTTAGAGCAAGAAATCTGGACAAAACCATAAATAAATGTGGGACAAAGGCCCAAAATAGAGGCAATTTTTAAATATTGCTCTTATGAACAATGAAATTTGATAGAATAACAGGTTTTGCGTTAGCATGAAGGTTATGAAGTCTGAAACTCAAATTTCTGTCATTATTTTCTAACATCAGACTTTAATGATTTACCACTAATTTGCTTGAAAACCACAATTTTATGAAAAAAAGGGTAAAAAAATATGAGACCAAAATCTGGACATTCTCTGAAATCTGTACAGTTTAGAGGTATGCTTGGATGCCGAGCCCTCATGTTCATCAACAGCTATGTAATTTCAACTTAATGCTATTTATGCATTGCTGAAAGATTTCATTTCAAACCTTGCATGATGGGAAACACATTCTCATTAGTTCTTGACCTCTGTCTGGTGCAGCAAAAGTGCTGTTAACTGCTGTTCATATACTATTTATTTATATTGTCATAATGTTTGTATTTCTCTGAGTATCTCAACAGCCAAGCAACATAGAGAAATTTGCTTAGCTTCATACAAAAATTCATTTTAGCTGCCTGAGTATGTTTTGCAATATTTTCTTCAGACAAACCTTCATTCTGGCATATTTGTGGAAGGAGATGTTGGAAGCAAAGCTTAAAAGGGTGATGCATTAAGAAAGTACAGTTGTGTAAAATCTTACCAAAACAGTAGATGCCCTTCTTTTTAATGATGTAGTATTCATAACCAGTGTGATCTCCTGCCCAGCATAGTCCTACATACAGCCAGTATACCAAAGCCTTTATCTCTTACCGGCAACATAGGTCAGATGTATGCTCCCACTGGGAATGTTGGGCATAAAGGTAATGCACTGAGGCTCCAAACTCAGAAGTGCAGTGTCCCAGGGGAAATATAGACACCCTAGGAGAAAGGAAAACATGTATATCCAGGGAAAGATGAGATACCAAAGGAGAAAGGCAAGACCCCTTGGCCAGTTAGATGTTCCCAACAGAGAAAAGGGGGCAAGAGGAAGGGAGTGAATACTGCAACAGTGAAGGGAAGGACATTTACTCTAGTGATAAGATTTCACACAACTGCACTGTGTCACTCCGTATCAGTGTTGCATTAGTCATAACAGATGGGGGAGTACAACAGCTACAGTAAGGAATGGGAGGAGGAGGATGAGGAGGAACTCTCCACAAAGCTATGAAGGATAGCCTTGACAAAACATGCCATGGCTCTGGAAATAAAAAACAAATGGTAACGTTTAGTGAAGCTGTACACAGAAGAACAAGTAGCCCAAATCCTTGAAGAAAGGCCCAGAGTAGGCCACTTTCCAGGTAGAACTGGCCAGAACAGAGGCAGAAAGTTGTTTGCCATGAAAGGAATAACAAAAGGAAATGGCTTTCGAAATAAGGGAGGAGATGATGTGCTTAGAAATTGTCAAACTCAATGCACTGTCATGAAAATAAATAGAAATTGCTCATATTTGTATATGGCCTTCATCTTGTCTAAATAATACCTGAGGTGTCTTTGAATATCCAAGACGTGCAGAAGCTTCTCACTAGCAGACTTCAGAGATGGAAAAAAGGAAGGAAGTTGGATAGACTTATTAAGGGACAATTTATTGACCACCTTTGGCATAAAATAATTAGTATGCAGAGACAACCTGTTCCCATGAAAAATCAAAAAAGGTGGAAGTTCAGATACTTTCGTAGTGAGGCCGACCAATAAACCAGCCTTCCAGTTGCAATGTTGCAAAGATGAAGCAGCAGGCTTAAAAGGAGCCTGAGTCAGTTTCTCAAGAACAAAATTAAGGTAACAAGATGAAGGAATAGGCTTGCATGGTGGCCTGATGTGGAGTATGCCTTTCAGGAATTGTTTAGCCTCAACACAAAAGGCCAATGGTGAATTCCAAGGTAGACAGGTAGAGGTTGCTGACAAGTGAGCTTTGACAGAAGAATATGCCAGCCCAGCATTGAGCAGTTCACACAAGTAAGAGAGAACCAAAGAGATCCCCAGTATAAAGTGTCCCTGGTGAAGCTTAAGACACCAAATAGAAAATCTCCTCCATTTGGACGTATATGATTTTCTGGGAAAGGGTTTTATGGTCTCCTGCAGAACCATAAGTATGTCCTCAGAAAACTGTGTCAAAAGGGGATTAAAAGCTTATCAGAAAAAGTGTTAATTGAATTGTGGATAGGTGAAGGTGAAGGAAAAACTCCTTGTCTTGTGTGAAAAGATCCATTCAATGAGGTAACTTGTAATGACTGCCCATGGCCAGGTGAAATAAGAGGGAGAAACAGTGATGTCTGGGCCATCTGTGATAGTGATTTGGGGGGCTTCAGGGGACAGTTTTGTAACAAGTGGCTTCTGATAGTTATGGTAATGGGGACATAAAAACAAACTTTTATATGAGGAATCAATCTTTATTTAAAAAAAATGGAACTTTGTCTCCTTATGGTTTGAGTATTGAATGTAATTAGAGAATTGTGATCTAATTATTTATTTGGATAAATAGTCTTAGGCTTGCTTAATCATGATTGAGCGTTTAAGCAACTGCTGTTTGATACTGCTTTAGGCTTGCTTAATCATGATTGAGTGTTTAAATGACTGCTGTTTTATACTGCTTTACTCCTTGAAGGCGGTTTAGCTGAGGCATTAGAGTGTATATTGGAATAAAAGTTTTATTATTTTCTGGATCTACTGGTTTGTGTGTGGTTTGCAATTATTTGTTTTGCTTTTTTTTATGTGGTCTAAGATTCTTGGAGAGTCCTGTATGATCTTGTGTAGGACTCTGGGAAGAAGAGGAAGAGAATAGAAAAAGACACAGCGTCCACCTTCCAAACCAAATGATTTGTGGCTGTGGAACAGAAGCGGGGAAGCCATCTGTTCAGAGAGGAGGCAAAAAGATCCACTTGAAGAATACCCTACTGATGAACAATGTCCAGGAACTCATCTCTGTTAAGTAGCCATTAATGAGGCTGTGTGCTTGATCTGCTCAGAGTGTCTGCCAACAGATTTTGTTCTAAAGGAATGTAATCCTCCTGAAGTGCAACGTGCAGTTGGACAGCTAGATTCCAAACCTGAAGGGCTATTCTGTAAAGAAGATAAGACCTAGTACTCCCAGCTTGTTGATGTTCCACATGACTGTGGTGTTTTCTGTATAGACCCTTAAAGGGCCTGGGAACCAAGAGAGTGGAAAACTTGTAGATCGAGGATAAGTGCCCACATCTTTTTGATGTTCATGTCATCCGGTCACTGATGAGGGGGCCAGAGAACATGAAACCTCATAGCAGGAGGCTGGAAAGGGACACCTTGGTAGAGGGATATGTCCTGATTCCACCAATGAAGCTTGGTGTTAAGACAAGGGAGTAAAGGAACTGGAAAATCAAGAGAGTGACAATGCTGAAGCCATACTGACTACGGGTACCATTGAAGCTTTCTCATATGAAACTTGCAAAAGGGAACATGGGGACAGTTGAGGCCATGGACCCCAAAGTCTTCAGAGATCCCCCGGCAGGCATGACAGACAGAGGAAACAAAGACTGTAAGTAGATTGTTTAAGACAGAAACTTTGGAGCTGGCAGGGAGGCCTACAATGGAACAGTGTGGATCCTGCAACCCAGAAAAAATGTGATCCTGAGAGGGGGAAGAGGACAGAGTTTTGGAGATTGATGGTGAAACCCAGACTGTGCAGAATGAGTCTGGTAAAGTGCAGGTCCTGCAGGAGCCTGAAGCCGATCTCCAAAGCTTGCTACAAAAATAAAATCACCACTGATTCTAAGGACAACCACAAAGAATTCTATAGCTATGTCAAGAATCTCAATGACAACACACATATCTGTTCTGAGTTGCAGCACAATGGCACGAAAATTACAGAACCAACTGATATTGCCAACATCCTGGCAGATAGGCTCAGTGCTACCTTTACCCCCCCTCTCACCCCCTAAAGGGCTCGAGTCCCTGTAATAACAACTATGCAGGTAAAAACTTCACTCTCTAAAGCCAAGAACACAGCATCCATGGGACCAGACAACATCCCAGGCTTTGTCTTACAGGAACTTCAGAACGAACTGGCTCCTTATCTAAGCACCATATTCAATCATAGCCTCACATCAGGCTTTGTGCCCACTGAATGGCACACAACAACATTTATCCCACACCACAAAGAGGGAGCCACCGAACTATTGCCATATTAGCTTGACAAGCCTAGTCTGTAAGGCTATGGAATGTATCATCATGGAACTTATAAACAAAGACATTGGTAACTTCCAAACTCTGGGCCCCACCCAGTTAAAGTTTGTGAAAGGCAGATCATGCCTCCTGAACTTGACTGACTTCTTTGAAGCAGTCACCAAAGCCATAGACAAGGGTAAGGTTGTTTATACAGCCTATCTTGACCTCAGCAAAGCCTTTGACACCATCCCCTATTCTGGAATTAAAGATAAACTCATACATTAGGTATAAATCCGTACATCACAAGCTGGGCTGCCAACTGGCTCAGTGACAGAACCAACACTGTAAAAGATGCAGACTCCAAATCTGACTTCAAATCAGTGACAAGTGGAGTACCGGGAAGACATACCAGGAGAGGCAGAGAACCACAGCTGAGTCAGAAGAGCAACACTTATAAAGAAACTTAAAAGTTCTGTTATAAAACAGGTATCTTAGGGGCAAGATACTGGGAATCAGGAGCTAAGGACACAGCTGAAAAAGTATCAATCAGAGCAGCCAAGACAGGTGGAAGAGCATTAGGCTAAGGAGAGTCTGACTGCAGCAACTTATATTACCTTTTCTGGATGTCAGAAACTTGAGAGCAGTCCCAATTAAAATGCTTCATCATGTGAATCACTTCTAAATGGAGTCAGAACTTAGGGACTCCTTTTCCATAGAGCCATAATCCTAAGGTGATGGCATATGGGAGGAGCAGACCACAGAATCCTCATTTGAGTCTGATTCCTGAGCAGAGGAATCAGGCTTCCTAGATGTTTTAGGGATAGATGATCAAGGAGATGCAGGAAAAGAAACCCCCTGCAGTGGTCTCAAAGCCATCAGTGCATTAAACAATCCCTGAATAAAATCCTGCCCCGCCCAGTGAGGATCTTTGGGAGTGGGGGAAATATGCTTAGTCTTCTTAAGGGGAACACTATTTTTAACCAAACTTGGTGGTTCAAAACCCTGCCTCGACTCAGTCAGAGTACCAGGAAATTCCTCCCTAAGATCTGGGAAATCTCCCTATGCCTCTTACATATAATCAGCTGTGGTTCTCTCTCCATCTACTCACTGAACATATTATAAGCCTAGGAGACTGTGCAGGAATCCAATACCATTCTGGCATCCTTCAGGGTAATTGTAGAAGAAACCAACAATAGCACCAGGCGGTCTTCAGGATTATCACCAACCCTAAAAGAAATGTCCAGTGAAAGCTGGAGAGCAGCAGACTCAGAGCTCGACTTTTTGGACTTTTTCTTTAGTGGCTGCTGTAGCACAGGGTGGGTGGATTCAGCCAAGGTACCCTGGGTCAAAAACTTGGAAAGTCGGATCTCAGGATAAAATGATAGTGAAGACAGACACCTGCAAAGTGTCTTCAGCACAAACACTTGACAAATAGAGCACTGAGTGTGGTCAGGAGAAGCACCTAGACAAAACAAACACTTGTCATGATGATCCTTATTGGGAATTTGCCTCCCACATTAAAATTTCCCTTTCTTGGATGACATGAACCCTCAAAATACAGAGTAAAAGAAAAGAAGCGGAACCACGACAGGCTGTGTATCTAAACGAATCTCAGTATAACCAGCAGAGTGAGAGTATTCAGACTGATGTTCAACAAGTCTTCAAAGAAGTTCTGAGTTTGAAGCATGCGTTCATAACCTTTATGCCATATGCTGATGCAGAGAGCATACATCTGACATACAACATAGGCAAGATTTAAAAGCTTCGGTATACTGCATGTAGGGCTGTCCTTTGCAGGAGATGGCACTGGTTATAAATACTGCAACACTGTTATGGAAGGACATCATGGGGTTCTGTTTGTAAGTCTAGGAGGGATAACCAGCAATGCAGTTTTTGTAACTGAGGTATATACTATAGATTAGTTACCACAACCAGTACCATACTAAGTTAAAATTAGTCTGGAAAGACACTTGAATTTAGTGCTTTTCCAATTTTTAAAAGGACAAGATTATCATCATGAAATTCACTGTTCAGTCAAATGAATTCCAAGATATAAATTCAAGAATGAAAATATATACAGGCTTAAAGCAAGACTCAGTGCAGACAACTGCCATCAATAAAACATGAATGCAAAGCTCCTCAGTTCATAGACAGACCAAGCATGCAGTTTGTTTTGTGCATGTCTTACAAGGTTGATAGCAGAGTAGCGTGCCTTATGAGACCCTGTCCATTTTAATTTTTATTTCCTACTTGTCACTCGTCCCTCTCTAATATAGATGACAAGCAGGTGGGGTGTTTTGTTTAGATGTTTTAATACATAGAAACACATCAGGATGGATAGCAGCATTGCAAAATATAAACAAACTGATTAAAATACAGATTTTACATACATACATGCTTTCATCTCGATGGCTTACTACAAAATGGCAGTTAGGCTCACATGTGCTTATTATTATTAACATGTGCATGCCCTTGGATAGCTTCTTATAGGTACATACAGCCACATTTATCTACACTACTAAAGCAGTTAATTTTAATAAATGAGTACTCGTTCAGAGCCACGGTTTTTTCATTCTGTATCTTCATTGAACCCATCGTCTACTTTTGCACTATACAAGAAAGATGACAAGGCTGCATGCCCCATTAAACAGATGCTTAGTATTTTGAAACTGAAGACAGTATTCATAACCTGGGGCTTCACATTTTCAAAGTGGTGATCTGCGAAGACTGGAGCTATGAGGTTATGCAAATCCAGGACTTTCAGGATGAGTACAAAAGTGTGAAAGGGAGGAAGTTGGCATAATGGTTAAGGTGTTTACCTTACAGACACAAGGTGCAGGGTTTGATTCTCACTTGGGGTAATTGGTTAGGCTTAAAAATGGCCCACAAGGGCAGTTAGCCTAGTACTGAACTATGAACTATGAAAGACTTTTTGAGAAAATGCTCCCCATCAGAAATGCATAACATGATTAATGTATAAGTTATAGGGAGACAGCTACTACACTGTTAAGGGGTATACACGTATGCACATGAGTTCAATGTATAGACATAGAATCCATAATGAACTCATTTGCATACAAAGAATTTAAGTTGCCCTGAAGTTATGCCAGAAAGCAGCAAGTTTCAGTCAGAATAAAGAGATGAGAGGGGAGCTGAGTTGGTGTTTCTACATACCTAGACATTTTACTGAAGGGGTCACTTGGATGAAATGTTTTAATGTGGTGCTATGCAAACCTGGACATATTACTGAAGTAGCTCCTTGGGTGCAATGTTTTATTTTAGTTCTTGTGCATACCTGGACATATTACTGAAGGGTCGTTTGGGTGAAATGTATCATTTTGGTGCTTGGCAAACCTGGGCATTTTATTGAAGGGGGTCACTTGGGTGAATGCTTAATTTCAGTACTTGTACATATTTGGACATTTTATCGAAGGCATCACTTGGGTAAGGGCTTCATTTCAGTGCATGTCTATACCTGGACATTTTATTGTAGGGATTACTTGAGTGAACACTTAATTTTGGTGCTGGTGTATACAGGGGTATGTTACTATAGGGGTTAACTGGGTGAATGGTTCATTTAAGTGACTGTGCATACTAGGTAATGTTACTGAAGGGGTTTTCATGGAAATAATGTCTGTGTCAGGAAAGTGCTATTGCATATATGATCAGACTGCTGAAGTGATTGCTAGGAAAATAATTTATTGTGTCATTTTAGTGCTTGTGCATATGTAATACAAACTAATTAATGGGTTTCTGGGGAAAATAATTGTGTCTGTCAGGGTAGGTCTTGTGCAAATGTGGACAAAGAAGATCGTAGACTGTAATTTCAATATCAAAGGTGAGGCACCACATTTAACAATAGATGTGCATACCACAAGGATGTTTTGACTATGAAATGGAAAACTACCTCTTTAGCATACTAAGCTTTTGCAACGTTTCGTATTTGCATCTCATTATTATTCAGGTATGGTACATTAGCATAAATGGCATCTATGAAATGTGCCCTTGCTATGCTCATTTGTAAGCATCAGGAATACCCCTACTGCATTTGCACAGTTACTATGAATACTGCCCTATATCTGTTAAAAAGTAATAATTAAATGAAGCCGAAGCAGCATTTTGTTCTCTTATAGTGAAAGCTGCTCAGTGCCAGGTATTCCTTTTGTTCAATAAAGAACTCTTATATAGTCTGCTTTCTGAAAGAAAGAAATTGCATTAATCTAATTTGCTTAAACTGGCTTAGTTGATTATAACTAAATAACAAAGCATATATAATAGTGCTTGTTCTCATCCATCAATCTCCTCCATATTTATAGAAATTAACTAAGCATCATGTATATCAAAACCTTTAGAGGACAAATTGCACAAGGGAAAAGAGGTGAATTAATAGTTAAACATTTTAATAAGTCATGAATCATGACTGATGACCCCCTATTGCTAAGTCTGGTACAAGTGGCAGTTCAGACTTAATCTTTTGAGTGTTGAGACATGAGCATCTGCATAACCTGAGGCTTAGCAAATATGATAAAATCCTAGAAAACTTTACATATATATCTGCATCTACATATCTATATACATCCATCTATCTATATATATATATATATATATATATATATATATATATATATATATATATATATATATATATATAGACATCTATCTGCATATATCATATGTATATATATATATATATATATAGAGAGAGAGAGAGAGAGACAGAGACTCACACACACACACACACACACACACACACACACACACACACACACACACACACACACATATATATAAAAAAAAATATATATATATATATATATATATATACATATATTTATTTATTTATTTATAGGTGTGTGTGTGTGTGTGTGTGTGTGTGTGTGTGTGTGCACTTATGACACTGAAATATAATATCACTAAGACACCAAAAAAATGTCAGGCACACACAATTCCATTTTCTAGGGGAGCTCCAAATTAAGACATCCATTAGATTCTTTATCAAGTGAAACTGCACAAGAAACTCAAATGAGTGCTGTGACTGGAGGTGATAATTCTGTATATGTAAAAAGATCTGGAATCTGAAATGCATCAGTTTCTTCTACTGAGAATCAGGGAAAAGGAAACAACAGCATAACATTTAAAAAACTGATCTTCTGCCTCAGAGTATGGCCAGTGCATGTTCTTTATTGAACAAAATAAAAGCCAGCTTATGTAATCAAAAACTAGCTTATCAAAGTTGTCAGCTTTTATTTCTGTGCAAAACTGCACTGCAGCAGGGGTAAAAAAGTATGTGCTCTTTCTCCACTGTAGTGCAATCTAGCAGCTGATATGTAAATATATATATATATATATATATATATATAACTAGCACTGGGTATAGGGGCACAGGGGCTTCCCTCCCTGTAAAAAAAGAGTTTAGGTTATTTATTTATTTATTTAAATTTATTTATTTATTTTTTGCTATTTTCTACAAGTTGTTTTTCACACGTGTGCTCAATATGTTGTATGTCTATATGTTACATTTTCAAGGAAGCAACATATAACAGTATTGATATCTATATCTATAGCTGTATCTATCTATATATCTATATTTATATCTATCTATATATGTGTATATATATGGTTTACTATCAAAATGTAGACATTCAAAACAAATTTCGTTTTGAACGTCGAACCATAAGGCCGAATTCCTGCATACTAATTAAGTCTAAATATCGACTCTGATGAACAAATTCAGCAGATTCGACATTTAGATCGAATACCAAATGTGATGTCTAAATAAGAGCTAAGGTAAATCTTGCCTATACCCTGAAAATTCACTGTTTTTCAGGGGGGCAAGTCACACTGCACACCCCCCACAGCACCTACTAAATAAATATTCCAACTTTGAGATTGCACTACAGTGAGAAAAGGGATGGATTCCCCAGCCTGCTCTATACCGTGATCTGTACTCATAACATTGAGGCTCGTATCAGCGAACGCACAGTGGCATTCTGTGATACAACTGTCTTGCTCAAGTATCATTTGGCAACACGGAAATTGTCCAACCCTATTTCGATATTCCTGTGTTCACCGAACATTACTTCAACATTTTGATAGTAAACCTATAAATATATATATATATATATATTTATATATTTATATACATATGGATGTATTTCCAAAGCCCCTGCTTAATAAATTTACCAACTCTGAGATCACACTACAGTGAGGAAAATGGTGAATATCCCATTCTGCTCTGTACTGCAATTTCCATCCAAAACATTCAAAGTTTTAAAACTTTGATCTTGTTGTCTCGGCTGTTTGAAGTTAGAAGTTTTGAAACTTGGAGCTTTTGAAGGAGATATATATATATATATATATATATATATATGTATATATATATATATATATATGTATATATATATATATATATATATATATATATATATATATATATATATATATATATATATATATATAGATATGGAGTCCTGAAAATTATTCAACTTATGTTTTAAATAATAGCTTTCTTGCCTGTTAGGTTTGGTTGAGAGGAAAGCTGACAGACATTTCCATGGGATCAACATGATGCTATGGTTGGGGAATACGTCCTTTCCCAGTTTTTTTGCAATCTTGAAGTTGATATATAGCATGGAGTGCTGGTGGTGCAAGGGTTTGCCTCCCTTGAATAAATATTGTTTTTAATTTTTATGTTCAAAGGATATGTCTCATCATTAGCAATGGACAGTCATTTTTTTTTTGTCAACCATTTCTTGTATTCCTTTAGGCTGCAGATCCACTGAAGTTTTATTATATTACTAATAGCAAATAGTTTGCAGAAATGTTACAGTGCAAAAATCACAACGACATGCTACAGTACAAAAAAAACACATCAACATGATACAGGGCATGCTCCAAGGCTAATCTACTGAACATGCAGTGTTTTTTGATGGAGGGGGTGAATGACACTACACTCCCGTGTGAGAGGTTAAGCCCCATACCTCCTACTAGTTATATATTTTAACTCTGAGATTGCACAACGCCTTGAAAAATGGTGTAACCTTCTACCTAGGCAGTGTCAATCTGACACAGTTGTTGGCCATCTACCTATGTATATCAGTGTTGGTAAAAAAAAAAAATAAAAAAATAAACAGTTTGACTATGCAATTTAAAATTACACAAAGTCTCGCACATATCTCTCTCTCTGTCTATATATATACATACATATATATATATATATATATATATATATATATATAATTTATATATATATATATATATATATATATATATATATATATATATATATTATTTATATATAAATATATATATATATATATATATGTATATATATATATATATATATATATATGTATATATGGCTCTACCTGACATTGCCGACAGTCCAGAATGCTGACAACCATATGGCCGACACCATATGATCGACATTCGGATTGCTGACAATGGGAAACCCGCATATCACTGTAGTGCGGAATGAGAAGATTTCCATTACTGCACTGTAGTGTGATCTCAGAGTTGGTATATTAAAGTTACGGGAGTGTGGGGAGGGCAGAACCCCTCCAAAGGGGGTGCAGGGTGGCATATCCCCCATGTAGCACTTTAAAGGAAATTGTATTTCCTTTTTCAAGGATTTATTCATAATGTCAAGATTTGAATGTTGGCCATATGGTGTCGGCCATATGGTTGTTTGCATTCTGAAATTTCGGCATTATGAGGTAGATCCATATATATATATATATATATATATATATATATATATATATATATATATATATATATATAGCAAAACACAAATCCCAATAGTGAAGGAGCAAAAACATCCAATGGTAAACCGCCAATCCTGTTCAAATTCAAAAGTGTCACGTTCTAATACTGAAGAGTTGTAAAAACAAACTGTAGAGCTTCCAAAAGTTGCGTAGCAAAGCACAAATCCCAGTAATGAGAGAACATAAACATCCAATTTTCAGTCACCAATGCTGCTCAGGTTCAAAAGTATCACGTTCTAATACTGAAAAGTATTAAGAACAGGCTGTAGAGCTTCCATAAAAACAAAACATACGTTTATTATTGAAGTAAGCGCTTTCGCGGTGTATCCCACCGCTTCATCAGACACATTACTATCTGTTAAAAACTATTTAAGTACAAATCATTAGTTGCATAGCACCAATCATTAGCCTGGATAGGCTGTTTCAAACTATCTCGCCAATTAGTAAATCTGACAATGAAAAAACCATCGTAGTTCCTTACATTCAAAAGAAACATCAACTCTGTTCAAAAGTTCATAAATTCCCTAAATTCGGACAGAATTGCATGAATGCTTAAATACACAGCACAAATTATTAATCTAAAAAACGCAATATTGAAGCTTCTCACCCATTAATAAATCCAACCATGACTAACTTCTTTGCGTATTTCCATGCGATCAAACGGAACTCTAACATACGTCATTCACTATGCGTCAACTTTCAAATGCGCTTGCTGAATACAAATAAAATAAAAGAAAAGCACTGCATAACATCGAATGTAAAAATATATAAAAAGCATCTAAAAATATGCATGTTGATTCTAAAATATGTCCATTCCTGATTGCATATGTTCAACCAATGCAAAAAATGCATTAGTTTCTGTGCGCACGATCTAACATGCATATTCTAAGGACACTACAAACAGTATCCATTAGAATAAATATTCTGTTACTGAAATACCTGCAGATTCTTATTTTTGTACTAACCTGTGATTATTATGTAGCTAACAGTTGAAAATACAGCCATAGAGCTGGGATTGCATTTCAGTAAAATGTTTACACCAGAGGGTTTTAAAGAAAATAGCTTTTATCATCCTTGACTGGTTCTAAAGAAGTCCATAGAATTTTAATATGGGCAAACTCTCATACCCAAAGAACACCATTTACTGTCAAAAACCTATAGTCTTAACAGAGAACAAAAGACCACTAAAACCAACTAACTGTTAAAGTGTGCAGAAACCAAGCCAAGGATGTAAGTGTAATAAACTTTTAATTGCCACTTTCATAAACACTTTTTCAGAAATACAAAATGCTAAAAATCACAAAAAGAATTTATGCACATGTTCAACCAATAAAATTCATTAAGCAATTAAGTCAAATAACCCAAGTAAAAAAATCAATTACTTCTTAAAGTGCCTTTAACTTACTTTCCTTCAAGAAACACTTGATGTTAATAGTCCCATTTAGACCAGGGGGGATATCAGCTCTTGACCTTAGTTACTATTCTACCTCCCTCTTTCCCCTTGTTTTTTATAGTCTCCCCCTCTTCTATCCTCCAGAACATGTTCAAGCACCCCAAAAGTGAAATTCTTAAAATTTCTGCATGAGACTGAATGTCTATAAAGTGCATTGTTTGTGTCCTTAGTTTTTAAGGCATACAAATGTTCCCTAATCCTTTACAAAAATTCCTAGTTGTCATCCTGATATAAAAACTTGGGCATCCAGAACACAAAGCAATATAAACCACCCCACAGTATTGCAACAAAACCTTCCATAAGCCTTTATAGTATATGGCATGTGCTGTAACTTATGTATGGTCCTTTGTTGATAAATCTACACATATTACAACCATAACATTTGTACCTTCCTAATGGTTTGTTGCTAACTGGAGGTGCAATTTTATTATCCCAATTATTTTGTAACATAAATTTGAAACATTTTATTTTTTGTATACAAACTTAGGACCCTCCCCTAAAACTGATCCCAAGTCTTGATTACCCAAAATAATTCTCCAGTTTTTCTGTACTATCCTTCTTATGCTGGGGCTGTCTACTGATATCACTAAACAATACAACGGAACACTGGAACATTTGCCACCAAAATCTATAACAGAATCTTTTTGGCTCTTAAAGCCTACCTTAAGGATAGGCATACATTTGGAATGTCTCTTATTTATTTCCATTGCACTTGCTTCAATAATGTTAGTAGGATACCCCCTAGCTATAAATAATGAAATGAAATATATCCAACTTCACTCAAAAAAATCTTTGTCTTAGCTTTGTCTTTACTTGCCATACGTGAAGCACGAATAAACTGCCCCCTTGGTATATTATTTTTAATAAATAAGGGATGAGTACTACCAAATGGGTAGATAACCATTAGAAAATGTAGGTTTTCTATACATTTCACTAACAAACTCAAAGCTATCCATACACCATGTTAAATGTACATCAAGATAAGAGACACTCTGTCCATAGTCACCCATAGTGAACTTAAGAAAGGAAGTACTAGAATTAAGTTGATTTAAAAAATCAACATGATAAACCTCTCTTTTAATAAAAAAGAATAGATCATCAATGAAACATCTATAAAATACAGTGTTATCGTATCCTAAAATGTTCTCCAAAACTTCTCTTTCCCACCATCCTGAAACTAAATTGGTAAAGGCGGGGGCTACAGTTGCACCCATAGCTATACCTTTAATCTATTTATAATATTTTTTATTAAAGAGTAAAAAACTGTTAGTCAACATAATGTTTAACAAAAGACAATATAAACTAACACTCCTATTATCAAAAGAAGTCACTTTAGTAAGATAAGTTCTTATACATTCCAAACTATCTACATCTAGAATAGATGTGAACAGTGCAGTAATATCAACAGTCAACATATAAGAATCATGAACAGAATGTGTTGTGCTTAAACTAAAAGTTTTAATACTATCTAAAAAATCCCAAAACTCTTTGATAAAAGAAGGTAATGACTCTCATAACCAATATTCTATTTCTTTTTTTTTTAATAAATTAAAATCAATTATTTTGATATTTCCTGTGCTATATTTCTTGAGGTAGAACACTGCTGCTAAAATTAACATAAGCCAAGACTTACAGCTTATAGAATCTGAATATATGGGCAGTTGAGTGCCCATGTATGCTTGACTGAATTAGGTAGCTGTATGCTGCATGTTCTGTACTAAAGGATGTGGTTCCATAGAAGCCCCTCCCCAACAACTTTTCAGTTCTCTGTACCACAGATATATATTACAACAAGTAATAATGGGTGATAAGTTTAACAGGTTTTTGTGTAGTCCAAAGTAAAAGCCAATAGCTAGCTTGTTACCTTCCCCACTCCAACAGGACAAACTGCTTGCCTTCTTTCTTTTTCAGATTGCTTCCTCATTCTTTTCTCCCTTTGCCACAGTATCTTGCAGGAACACATTCAGTTCTTGACCACATATATAAATTTCTGCTTAGTACTTAATGAGCTTGTGTGCTGCTTCTGTAATTCTCCTTTTATCCTTCCAGAATGTTTCTCTGTTTAAATAATATAGATCTTAAGTTCATATGTGTAGACTAGGCTAATATCTGCTAGGGCCATTAAGATCAGTGCATTACCCCAGTAAACAAATATCAATAAATAATAAATAAGTAAATAGAATTAATATCTTAGATCAAAAATATTAATTATGTAACTATATGTGTGCATATATTTTCATCATAAGTTATGTGCTATATTTAAATAAGTATTTTAAGCTTGGAATAGCTAACACAAAAGTGGGATATAGCTGACAGAATATTTCTAAATGGTGATTGTATTTACATGTACAATGACCTTTGGATCCATGGGAAAACATTCAGAAAGTCAACTCTGACAGTATGTGCAAGAGCTCATTTTCTAAGTCTGGTCTTTATAATTACTTTTAACAATTTTAACCACAATATATTTAACGCATAAAGGGAAAAAAATATATGATGATTTGTTATCGAAAGACCAAATTTTAAGCCATGAAATTTAATATAAATTTAAATCACGATAAAGTACCTAAAATTATTGACCCTAAAACTGAGACTTTGCATAACAATTTAAATAAAGGAAATACACAGATAAACAATGGAGGTCCAACAAAAAAGTGAGCATTCAAAGATCTGAGTGTTGATATTAGGCAGTTCTAAACTTTAGAGTAATAAAACTTTACAAATTATATCCAACACTTGCAAATGCTTTTTATGTGCCTTGGCAACATGTCAAAAAGGTTGCGCTCATTGAAATACAAGGATCATAACAGCCAGCTTAATGTTTAAAAAAATAATTTAAAATAAAACCTTACCGGAACTAAGTATTTCTAAAATATAAACAGGAGCTTTTAAAATAATAATACTAAAAAAAAAAAAGACAATTTAAAGACTAAACAAGAAAAACATACCTTCTACATAGGATGAAAGGAGTCACTTTTTCATACAGAAAAAAAGTGTCACAATAACTGATAAAGTGTAACACTACTTACTTATAGCTAAATGTATCCTAATGACTCTATTTCTTCAGTATTGCAGTTGATATTTTCCCAGAAGAAATTAAAATCAGTATAATAAAACATGATTATATGACATTTTGGATACCATTTGGATTACAACAGATCACTAACTAGCACATTTAAAATAATTTCTCTTTATTGTTTCATATAAGTTGACATTATTGTTTTAGATTACTTAAATGCCTTCAACTGCTATTTTACAAATGAATCCAATGTTAATTTTTAATCTCTTTAAGAGTTTCAAATAGTGAGTTATGTTCACATAGCTTGTTACATTTAATAGCCTTGGCCTTATAAGAGGTAGAGATGTGTTAATTAAACACTGAAAACAAACTGCCAGTGGCATTAGCTTTAAAGTTGCCAGATCACTACTGCTCTTTCCATTGAAGTTTATAATGCCATGCTTAGCTAAATCATGAAAAAAAAAATATTACCAGAATCTTACTATTTGGACATGCAAAATCAATAGCAATGGGTGTGCTTACATTCATAAAAGCATTGCACTATGCTTCTTCTGCTTTTTGTGTCAGTAAACAAGTTAGTACATCAGAAAACAAGTAATTTCTCATACATTTCACTGAAATAGTAGGCATATTTGATAAAAATACAAAGTGGAAATTGTTAGAAGGGGAGCTTTTAAGGGAAAAGTGAATACTGCAAAGTTAAGGCAGGGAGGTTCCCAATAACTGATATCTGAAACTATGCATCAAACAGTTAGTTGTAGCAATGCAGTTTCTGTTTCAAATTTGGGAAAAGAATGTTCCCAAGGCAAGTACAATTGCACCATCTGCCTTACTGTCATATATATGAGGTGTCTAAGTCAAGGTCTAGCAAAATGTGTGAGAGAAACAGGAAGGCAGTGATGCTGGCAGAGATAAAAGCATCCTAAGAGGGCATACTATTCTAATGGGTTCCTGTGAAGTCACCAATTGTAATTTCTGCAAAGGGAAATAGATTAAAATCTGTTCTCCAAAACTAATTTCATCAGTATTAGAGATTTCATCTTTCTCCACTGTCACATGACCTCAGACCTGATGTATATCAGTTTTGGGAGTATGGCAGTATCCCTCCCACATGGAGAGAGCAGGAAACTAGGGTGTAGCCAGGCATACTCTCTGTACTCTAAAAAGTACACTTTTTTTCTGAGCACCAATGGACTCATCGGGACCTTATCAGGGCATATCATGCTTATAACAATCTAAATGTATACCTTTGACAACATGTATATAGTTTGCTTACAGAAAGGATTGCAAATCTAAACAAAATCAATATTTTTAATACTTTTGACTTAGCAGCCTAAAATTACAGACATTAATTGTTTGGGGGGGCAAGAGCTTGAGTTATGTGCCCATTTTTTAAATGCCATGCAGGTATGTGGGGGGCAGCAGTAAGAGTCGATGAGTACAAAATGGAATATACTAACTACACCATTATAAGGGAAGTTTTAACCCTGCAAAAATAATTATGTCTGAGGTTGGATGAAAGTACTTTAGGCCAACAGCTCTCGATCTATTTGCGTTCGTCAAAACTACTGTTGCTCAGTCAACATGCAACATTTCTATAGATATATTTTTGTAAAGACATCTTGTAGTCAGCAAAGCATTAACTTTGTGTCATTCTGTAGAACAGTGGAACACTGCAATTAAGACAGGGAGGATCCCTACAAATGATCTGTGAATTAAGAAGACAAAACAGACAATTGGACTACTGTGTCTAGTAAGTGAGAATGGTTCTGTGTTATGGTAATAAGGTGCCATCAGACCTTGTTGTGTGTGCTGTTGCAATTTCAATATGCTTTTATATTTCATAAGTATGAAATATTCTTTGTCATGGCAATCATGTTTGTTAGACCTTGATGTGCTTACCACTGCAATTTTTATATATCTTCCTAGTGGCAGACATCAGTCATTAGCTCTTGATGAGGGACTGAACTTTGAGGTATAGAGTGTTTTCATGGGTTATTACAAATGTATAAGCAGCTGGCACAAACTGCAAATGCCTGTACCCCAACTATACATTTTAAGTAAATGCAGAAGGTTTTCACATGCCACTCGCATCAACAAAAGTCTTGCATTGGAGGAAGTGTAATGCACGGAAAACTATTTGAGGAAGAAAAGGAGATTATTTAGATGTGGCTTGTGACTGTAAGAAGACAGGACTAGTAATTTGCAAAGCCTTATTACAAACGTACACAGTTACTACAGTGAGGTTAATGAGATCAGATACCTGCATTGTAAAATAACTGAAGAAAATGAGACATTTTATATAAATGCAGCTGTACACATGTATTGCATAAATATGAAAATATTTTTTTTTTCCTTTCTGGAGACAGCTTGTGCTTGAGAACAAGGCAAATGCTGACAGACTGTTCTTTCTATTTTAAGATAAGGTAGATGCAAGTATTTTTCTTCAAAAAGCTTCTTTGAAGAAATTCCCTTGGGCGATTGTTACATCATTGTGAATATTCTCACAATCTGATTTTTCAGATGACCTATAATTGATTGCATGTAAGGTTACAGTTTGCGGATTACATGTGGGTAGTGGTACTTGCTACTGATGCTGATACAAAAGGAATCAAATAATGTCTATCCTACTGGGCAAACTGGTTGCTCCCTGGCAGATAGAAATAAAAGATGGTCATTATGGACAGAATTCTTGGACAATGGAATTCTATCATCTGGTGAGCAGATAATATAGTTCAGGCTAAACTATGTAAATAATGTATGCATCTTTCACTTACTACAGTATTCAGCATGTAGCTAAATCACATAATGCAAGTACAGTGCCCAGCATGCAGTTAGGGTCATACTGTAGCAGCCAAATTATCAGTTTAGCTCTGATTGCCAATTGGTTGAAAATAAAACATGCTTCTCACCTCATTTGCACTGATTGGCTATAATATTCCTTTCTTGTAAGTCCTGAATTAAAACATAATCACACATCTTGCTACATATTAGTTTTTTTTTCAAAGATGTTAGCAGCATTCAAAAAGCCATTTTTATAAATATTTAGCAGGATACTGCCTGTGTATTTTAAGAATAAGGCTTAGCTACATAGCAGGTATAGTGTTTTTTTGGGACATCATACACACACATATTGTACAGTTAACAGATATAGTGAAAATCACACCTTGGAGGATGTTAGGCATGACAGAAGTAGTAGTTTGCAATCAAAAAATGGCTTGTGGAGTTCACATCAGGAGGTCCAGTTGGCCAATTGGCAGATGTGGCTTTGCCATACTTCATTTTATACACCGTTTAGGGCACCCAGATTTGTAAAACAGCAGCTGACAGCAGTAGACTATATTTTTGCATGTAGGTGTATCTCATGTATTCTTCATTTTAAATGCCATTGACCAATGTTTCTTCTAAAAGAAGCATCTGCTTTCCAGGACAATTTGAATTTTATGAGGATACATTGTCAGTTGCCCAACCTGAATGCCCTTTGGTCCTCCATTTTGCCAATGAAACAATGGGTCTAAGCTCTAACATAATCAATGGTTAAATAATCTAAGAAAGTCATCACTCAGAGTAGCCATAGCAGTAACTTATTTGGGCTTCAGATTTTCTTGAAAGAGACCTGCCATGGTTTTGTACTGATGACATTCACTTAAGTGATATTGGTTATGATTTTTTTAATTTGCATATAGTATTTTTCTTCAAGAACAATTGTGAGCAATTTATCATGGTTTATTTGATTAGGGTACTATGCAAAATAGTATGGGTGAATGTTTAAAAAAAACAGAAAAAGTGTGTGTGTGTGTGTGTGTGTGTGTGTGTGTGTGTGTGTGTGTGTGTGTGTGTGTGTGTGTGTGTGTGTGTGTGTGTGTGTGTGCGTGTGTGTGTATTTAGAAAGAAAGTAAAAGATATAAGGAAGAACTGATAGACTAAACAGTGGTCAACATCTGTTTAGTCAGACACATTAGGTTGAATAAGCAGATGGCTTGATAGGTGTGTCAGATCACATAATTCTTGGGGATGCAGAATATGACCTTGCCCTGACTTTGCGTGATCTTGGAGTTAGTGTGTAACATTAACAGGGGAGTGAGGGACAGAGACCCCTATTAGAGGGTGCAGGGGCTTGCCTTTCCTGCATAAAAACAAAGCATTTCATGTTGATTTGTTTTTCATTTTAAATTTTTCATGCACCCTGATTATTTATTGCCATATGTGTACTGAAGTTTGCACTGTTGACAATTTCAGGTTATCATTTTCAACATCATTGTTTTGATGGAACAAAATAACCCCATGTGCACACACACACACACACACACACACAGATATATGTATATATTTTTATATATATATATATATATATATATATATATATATATATATATATATATATATATATATATATATATATATATATATATATATATATATATATATATATACAATTTATATGTCTGTGTGTATAATCTGTAATAATATAGAAGGAGGTGTTATAATGAGAATCCTGTGCAAACAAGGGGGATTGCTGTAGAACAACGAATGTTTACAAAAATGAATAAAATAAAATAAATAATAAATAAAACAATTAATTGCACCAATAAGGGGAAGTTGGAATAACATTTTGGCCATAATTGTGTTAATGGAAATATGCCAGTAGCATGAAAAGAAGAACTATTGGTATCTTCCCATCCTGAAAATTTGGGATTTGAAGGTGCAGATTTATGGCAACATGAGCATGGCCAAGAAGCAGAAGAGGAACAGGTTACATACTGCAGCCTGATGGTGGATGCTGGGCAGCCTTCCCTACCTTTATTCATAGGTTCATAGGTGTGTACTAAGCCAATGACCCTGGAGCCACTACAAGCCTAGCCCATAGAAGTGCCCTGGCATCATGCTGCTGTTTGTTTCTGGTGCCTCTGTCAAGCAGAGCCACTGGAGTGATCCCCCGGGGTGAACTTTTTATTTGCCATCCACTCATCAAGATTTATCTTGAAAAGTGCTAGTGAGATACTTTGCTTGACATGTATGGGAAGTCAAATTCCAGAGCATGGGCAGTCCCTGGTTTATGAACCTGCTCTATCCAGCGTGTTCTGTTGATGGTGTTAATGAGGTAGTGATCCCTGGAGCGTGTGGTGCGGAGGGATTGGGATTTCTTTAGGTGTAACATTTTTAACAGGGCTGGGTCAGACATGGCTTTGTAAGTCAAGCAGAGATTGCCTCTTAATAGACGATATGAGACAGAGAAAAGCTGGAGTTTTTTGAGTCTGTCCATGTAGGGCATGTGTTTAAGGCATAGGATCTTCTTTATGAGGTACTTTTGTGGCCTTTCTAGCTTTTGCAGGTGTTTAGTGAGGTACATGCCGAATGGGGCATTATACTCGATGATTGGTCTAATGAGGGAAAAGTAGAGAGAGAGATGATGACCTCTTTCTTCTTGGATGCAAAATGCTTGGTAATGAGATGTGCCACATATAAGGACTTTCTGACCACAGTGGCAATGTGGTGGTGGAAGGAGAGGTTGATGTCAACCTGTGTCTCCAGATCTCTTATAACACCTTCAGTGTTTAGTGGGCTACCATCAATATGGTAATTAGTAGAAAATGAGTTTTTCCCAAAGGGAATGATGATGCATTTTTTTGGCATTAAGCTTAAGGCCATGGTTTTGACACCAGTCATTGGTCTCAATGAGGCCTTTCTATAGGATGTCTACATCACTTGGGGAATTAATAATGGCTTGCAATCGTTGGCGAACTTGATCAACCAGAGTCCCTCTGTGCTGGCCTCAACTTCTGAGAAGTAGATGCCAAACAGGAGAGGACCCAGGACCGAACCCTGTGGGACTCCACTTGTGAATGATCGTTAGTCTGGCTTGGAGTCTGCTACTTTCACATTGTGAGTTCTATTTGTGAGTCAGTTTGCAACCCTCCTAGTGATATAGGGGTTGATGCCTATCTTAGTGAGTTTTTCTATGATTCTTGAGTGGGGAATGGTATCAAAGGCCTTGTCCATATTGAGGTAGGCTGTATAAACTGCCTTGCCCTCATCTACAGCTCTGGTGACTGAATCAAAGAAGTCAACCAGGTTGAGCAGGCATGATCTACCCTTCAAAAAAACAAATTGCATGGAATCCAGAGTTTGGAGATTCCCTATATCCTTGTTAATTTGGTCCATGATGACATGCTCCATAGCCTTACTTGTCAGACTCATCAGGATAATGGGGCAATAATTTCCACGGTCTGTATTTGCTCCCTCTTTATGGAGAGAGATGACTGTAGCAGTACGCCATTCTGTAGGAACAAAGCCTGAGATGAAGCTGTGACTGAACAGGGCACACAGGTGTGGTGCCAGTTCACTTTGTAGTTCATGTAGAACACAGTGAGAGATATTGTCGGGTCCCATGGAAGCTGTAATCTTGGCCTTGGACAATGCTGGTTTAACCTGTGCTGCATTAATGCTGGGTGCCTGGCATTCTTCCGGTATTGTGATTGGTCCTTTATGGGAGAGAGAGGGGTAAATTGGCACTGAATCTGTTGGCCAGTATTTTGGCAATATCTGTTGGTTCAGTATAGGATGTACCATTGTGCAGTAACACAGAGCAAATCTGAGTATTGCCGTGGAGATTCTTGATATAACTGTAGAAGGCTTTGTGGTTGTTTTTAGTGTCTGCTGCAATTCTGCCTTCATAGCTAGCTTTAGATGTTTTGATGAGGGATCTAAACTTTTTGTTGAGGCTAATAAGGGAGTTTGTCCAGTCTTGGGACCTCACCTTTTCCTGCAACAGTTTATTCCTTCTGTTGTAGAGATTGTTAGTGACAGAGGAGCAAAAGCTTGGCTTACTTTTTTTGGAAAAGAGCATCTTGGTTCTGTTGGGTATGGCTAATTCCATACATTTATGTGTGTGTTTGTACAGTGCATTGGCGTATGATGTGGCAATCATGCACCTATTTTCCATTTGCATGGGTACTGTGAAGTTAGCCACTTCTGTTTTTAGGAGCCCAAGGTCAGATTTGGAGAAGTTTGCCATGGTGGTTACTTTTGCTGCTGGTGTGGGTGAGATGTGGATTTTAAAGGTAATTAATTTGTGGTCAGATTTAACCAAGGAGAAATTGACTATTGGTGTTGAGTAATGGTTACCCATGTTAGTAATAACCAAGTCAAGAATGTTGCTTCCTCTAGTGGGGATAAGAATGAGCTGGTCCAGCGCATTGGAATTAATGAATTCCACCAAGCATTGGGCAAGTGTTTGGTGCATGAGTAGTTTTCCCAGTTGATGCAAGGGTAGTTGAAGTCACCCAGTATGAGAGTGTTGGGTTGGACCCTAATTGCTTCCAGGGTGCTTAGAAACATGGAATGAGAGCCTTGGGACATGTTTGGGGACCTATAGCAGGCTATGACCTGAATCACCATCTTACCCACTGTTAGTTGTACCTGATGTATCTCTGATGCATTATGCTGGGCTACTTGTCTGGAGGTGTGCATATCCTTTATGAATATGGAGACACCACTGCCTTTGGAGCTTTAGTCCATTTTCTGGGGCTGAAAGATGTGAAATGAGTTATAGCCTGGTAGTGCAGGGGTGCTTTCTGCTGCTTTAAACCAGGTCTCCGTTACAGCACAAATGTCAATCTTCTCTATTTTGAGGAGTGTTTCGAGCAAGTGCATCTTGAGATTTAGACTTCTAGCACTGAGCACCATGACCCTTAGATTGCATTTATTTGTAGCTGTTAAGGTGGTAATTTGGTCTTTAGAACACTGTCTACAAAAGGCACTATAGGGGTGGCAAGAGCCTTAGCCAGTATCCGGAAACCTATGGGTGACAGATGCAGGCCATCTCTGACAAAGCATCAAGGTCTGGAAATCAAGTCATCCCAAGCAGACAGATACTGGATCCCCTTAGAATGACACCAGAAACTTTGCCAATTGTTGAAGTCAGTCATTTTCTGCTTGTACTGCAGTATCATTCTGGGCCACTTTTCTTTCCTGGGCCACTTGGGTCATGTTATATGTACTGGATTGATTTCATGGCAGCCACATGGACACAGTCATTATGCTACTGAGAGCCAGGGCTGGACAACCAGACAGGAGTTGGAGACATGTTATGTCACCTAGCTTAGGGAAGGTCAGATTGCTTATGTCCCATCACTGGTTTTAAGTTGGTTATAAATAAGCGTATCTGTGAATTGGTGATTGTCATTATTATTGTTTCAAAGTCTGGGCATATTAGTTTTAATACACTGGTCTCTTTGGCAGTACATCTGATGAGCTTTATTGTGGGCAGGGGGCATATGGTGTTTGTAAACAGAAGTTTTTCCCCATGACTATGAAGGGAATGGGCAGTGCCCATGTCATACACAGCAGTGGGGATTCAGCCGCAAGCATTAAACAGTATCATCAGTCCAGTGATTGTCTATGCAAGCACAATTCCTTCCCCCCTCCCTTATTTGCCTGGGTGGGTGGCCACTTGTTGGCTTTCCCCTTATATTCTTCAGTTTTCTTTCTTGGACCACTTGGCCATGTTATGAATTTAGTTTAGTTGATCAACTTTTTAAAATCTCCAAATTCACATGGGTGGAACCATGTGACAGACATTTTTCAAAGTGGAAAAGCAAGAGCACAACGTAAACAGCATTTTGTCAGAAGGCAAGCACCCCCATGTACGCACACCCCTGAAAATTATATATACCAAATCTAAGATCTTACTACATTGGGGAAATATTCCTCAATTTCCAGTCTATTGGAATCCTATGGCACTCTGTTCAGTGTTTTAAAATGTCTGTCATATGGTAGTGACCATATGAATTTTGACATTTTAAAAAGTCAAGCAACTAAACTAGACCTGTCATGTTACATTTAACACTGTTCCACTTGATCTATATTATATGTTCATTTATCCAGAGGAGGAATGTGGAGTAGGATATCAAACTGTAGCAGTTTTATAATGGCTTACAGAGCAGTTTATACTGTTAGGCTAGTTGAAATAATTGCAAGAAGGAGTTGGAGGGCAAATACTGAATGATATATGGCATGTGGACACCCTATACTGCATGAAAAAAACACATTTTAAAATTCTAGGTTACTATTTCCCATGTAACAGTGCAATGAGGTTTTATGTGTTGCATGCATGCATTTGGCCTGCTTAGAAATGGTATACTATATGTATATATCTGCAATATAAAGTATACTTGACTACAACTACAAATATTTTTGTTGTTTGAATGTAACTTTATTTTGCTAACGTCTTTAAAATGAGGCTTATCGCAATGTAAAAATGTCCAAAATAACAGGGAATCTGTGTATCTAGCATTCATGATCTAGAAGGTTATTTACATAGTCTCAAATCTATAGAAAGAAAATTGATTGCATCATGCAAAAGTAATGTCTTTGCATATTTGTGTGATGTGTGAAAAGTTTTGTTGAGGGACACCAAAGCTAAGTTTGCTGAGGGCACCAATCTGCTAATATTGGTCCTGTTTGTTTTTACTTTTACACATACTATTTGTTGATAAGCAGGTGTATACACTTTATCTTGATATAACTGTATTACTTGATAAGTGTAGAATTTCTTATAAGAGTCCAAGACTAAAAACGTCAATAAAGGTTGCTGCTCACAGGAAGAGAGAATGAGAAAATTGTTTATTTGCTACATCTGAAAGGAACAGTACATATTCTTACTGAGTAAAATTTTATTTGGATTGAAAATCAGTAAAATGCTGAAAGACTAGAACTGGTTTTATTGTATCTCATTTAGGATAATTTACTGGCTCATTTCCATTCATATTTTTTAAGGCACATATGGCTCTGCTGTTTATTTACACTGCCTACAAAGTATTTGTCGTCATGCTAGTTTACTTTTGAAAGCAGTTGCAGTTTATATAAATTGTGAGGAGTAGCATATGTGTTTTGATGGAATATTGATATTATTATGATGCTATACTGAGTTTTCAAAAGTTAACTGTCAGACTTTGTGATATCTTCTAGTAATACCATTATCTTTGTTTATATTGTAAGGGTTATAATATGTGCTAACGCCCACGATCCAGCTTGGGCCAAGGAAGAAACTTGCAAAATATTATGGAAAAGTAGACAAGATGGTCACATGAAAACATTGTAGATGGTTTCGGAAAATTCTTGCTGAAACAATTCTTTACTGCCATGGATTAAACATTTTGCCCTCACATATAGACTTCTCCCTGTTTGCTGATTTTCCTTCCAATAAATATAAATATTTAGTCAACAATGGAATTATGCTTATACAAAAATTCATTATCAATGACTCCATGAAGTCTATTAAGTGACGCTCTCTATTCTGCAAAACAAGAATGTTTCTCTCCCTCCCTTATGATTTGTAAAGAACTGTGTTATGATTTTTAATGCTTAGAGATTGAGATGTTTGCTTATAAAATGATTGAAGACATTTTTCAAGGATAGTGTTTAAGGGAAAAATAGGTCACTTGCAAAAGACAGAAAAAATATAATAACAGCAAACCAGTTCAAAAATGCATGGACAGTCTATAAAAGCTGGAGAATGAGGTTGAGAGTCTAACAAATAAATTAAAATGTAGAGGAAAATAAATTCAGGTATCTGAGAGTCAAAGGACTAACTCAAAGAATTCTTACTGAACTAGCCATTAAAATGAACAAGATTTATGTGACAAGCAAAAAGCAAGAAGACGGAGGTCAGACAAGAAATGTCTTGCATAAATAATACACTTTTACTATAAAATAGCAGATACAAAGTTCTACAAAATGAATCAAACAAACAAACAGTTCTGAATAGAAGGGTTATCAGAATAAATCCAGGTTTTTAAATGTGAATGACTTAAAGAAGCTATAAAAATATATTCAGGGATGAATTAAGAGGAAGAGTGAAGACTCTCAGAATGCAGATTCCAGCCCATCTAGTGCATAGTATTACAGGACATGAGATTTCGATAAAAAAGGGAAAAAAATGCAAGAAGCCTGGGAAATCTTACAAATGATGCGTGTGAGTGTGCACATGTGCGTGTGCTTGTGTATGTGTGTATATGTGCGTGTATGTGCATGTGAAAGATAGATATTAGAATCAGTAAAGGAAATCCAAGAAAAAAAGGGAAATGCTGTTCCACAGAATCTTGCCCTTGGCTTCAGAGGAAGACAAGCCCGAAGAAATCCGCAAGAAGAACAACAAGCCTTTTCCGAGGAAGAGACAGGAAAGGAGATGACTAATAGAGTGCAGGAGAGGTGGAAGACAAAATTGGTAATAGAGACTAAGAAAAGGAAATGAAAGTAAAGTATGTTTGCCCAAAGGTCATACACATAATTAAAAACAAAGTTAGAAACTAAGGAAGTGAAAGAAGCAAAGAGAATACATCTGCTACAGTGAACTGATGCTGTTAGTATTAATGGAGAAGGACTTCCTGAGATGGCGGAACATAACTAACAAAGACATTGCCAAGGAGAGGAGGACCAAAGTTTGGGCAAAATAAGGGCATTCACATATGGACTGCCTAGTTCCTGATGGGGGTTCCAAGACAAGGAAATGACTGGGCAGAAACCAAGGCATGCAAATGAATAAATAAGAATTCAGACTGACTGACAGAAATACAAAGACTTAGAAAGAAAATGACTTAAAAAACAATTTATTATCTGTTTAACTTTGACATAACTAACTACATGTGCACAAGCTGGCACAAAGGACTGAATACAGCCTAGTGTTTTATATATTTCTATTAAGTAGCAGCTACAGTCTGTCCTTGCAGCAGTAATCCTTTTTTTAATTGAGTAAAAAGGAGAAAAGGTCCACAGTACAGGTAAATAAGAATAAAACATATTACATTTCTTGGCACAGATGCTCATTAAGGCACCAACCACATATGGAAAATGAACCAACAACGTTTTTAAAAAGTTAAAATACATCTGCTTAAAAACAAAACAACATTAGTGAGATAAAATTTAAAATTCTGGTTCCTTCTCAATAGCTCATTATTATATTTAGTCTCCTAAATGGATTTCTTTGAATTTCTTGTTGTGCAACAGTAACAACAATGGGACACTATGTAATTTAAGAGACTAAGTGAAGACCTTTAATAAGGGTGAATAGCTTTAAATTTCTATGAGTGAAAGAGGGGTTAGTTTTCTTGTGGCTCAGGATGTTATATAAACTTCCTTTTTAACTGGAACTGGATTTTTAACTAATTTATCTGAAGAAGTTTTATACTTATTAAAATGAAAGAGCTAAAATCAAACATTTGTTTCAACTTCTGAGTTTTTTTCTCTGGAATTGCTTTTTTGCTGGAACTGTGGTTTGGAGCATCTGCAGTACGTATTTTTTCTTGGTTTGTTTACTCTCTTTTGGAGCATAAGTGAGTGCTAAAGAAACTTTGCAATTAAAGAATTAAATAGTGCACACAAGGTTAAGCATTTTCATCCCCACTCGGGCACAGGACTTCTTCAGAACCTGAAAAAATGAGTGCACTCATTATTCCACATGTGGTTGGCACATTAATGAACATCTGTGTCGAGATTGCTGTTGTGGTTATTGTTTTCCAGATCACCTTGCTGTTCTCTGGTTTTGGTTTTAAGCCTTACATTTATCTAAGGTCTTATATAATCTATACAATTCTGAGACTTAATGTCCAAGCAAGTCGCACTGCATAATTCTACTGAGAGTTAGTTACGATTTTTTAAAATGTGCAAAATGTTCAAATTATGGATATAAATGCAATAACTCAATTTCTTATCTAAGGCAGTAGTAAAATCTATAGAATTCTGATACAGGCACATGCAAGTCAAATTGTATAATTATTTGGACAGGTAAGATTATGTGAAGATTACCAAATATTCCATTTATTTTTAATGTAAGACAGTAATCAGTTCATAGAGTTCCCATACAAACAAGCACTATCTTTCAGCTTCTCCCATTAGGGGTCATCACAGTAAATCACCAATCCACAGATTGATTGGCAATGAAGTTTTTATGGTGTTCAGTTGCCAGCCCGGCACCCAACCTTCACAGAAAGCGCACACACACACACACACACACACACACACACACACACACACACACACACACACACACACACACACACACACACACACCTACTGCATATCTTTAAAACTCATTCAACTGCAGGGAGGACATGCAGACTCCACACAAAAGGCAGTCCAGCCAAGAATCGAGATAGAGAAACTCTTGCTGTGAGGTAACAGCATTATCCGCTGCACCACCATGTCTGAGTTCCCATACAAACAAGTAATACTGTTAAAAATCAGGGGATTATATTTAAGGTACAATGGCTTAAGTAAAGAGGTGATAGACTGCAGAGTGTGAGTATTCTGGAAGTGTAGAAGGTAAGGGAACTGCAGTAGTGAATACAGGAGAGGAGACAAAGACCACCAAGCTGAGGGTCATGATAACCACAGTTAATAGCATGTTTTTTGAGAAAGTATAAGAAAAAAAATGAGGTTGAAATATTTAGAGAAGGTGAGTTGAAATGGAATGATTATGGGGCTGGGTGTGTATAATGTGATTCTTCATGTAATGAACTCTAACAGAGGAAATTTTAGAAAAAAAATGTGTTAAGTTCTTAGTCATTGCTTAGCTCAGTGACAGTCCCACATTGTAGTTAGAAAGCATTTTAATTTTTGTTTGAAGATTTTTCAGTTCTTAGTTTTCAGCTCTGGAGGTACAGAATTCCATAGTCTGGGTGTGAAAGTTGAGCAGAAGGAGTTACCAAAGAGATTTGTTAAATTTAAAGAAACAATCAGACATATATTTTATTTATTTATTTATTAGTTGTTTTTTTTATTTATTTAGCATTTGTTGACCGGGAAAGTCCAACTAGGACAGAGCCTATTTTCACAGGAGGCCCAGGGAGAAATGCTCCAGACGCATGTCTTTGGAAAAATATTTTTTTACTTTAATTATTATTTGTATTACAAGGAGAAAACAAGAGGAGCAGGAAAAAGCTACCTAATATGCAAGAGTTATGGGACACATCTGTTATATAATTCTGTTTGAAACATGTCATTTTATAGTTTTGGGGATGAAAAATATCAGAAAAAAACAATTTTGATTGTAGAAATACAGAGAAATAAAATGCTGTGTGTAGTATAAAGATGAAACAAAGAGACACAAAGGGATGTATAGAGAACAGAGAGACAGAACTTACAAGATTTAATCAAGACAATCTAACACATTACAAGCAGTGGGAAGGGATAATGCACAAGGGGAGAGAAGAAATAATATAAGATAGCAACAAAAGAAAGGAGAAAAGCAACTCATAGGTGACATGTTGCAAGTGCAAGGAAGGGCACAGGAGAAAAAGGAAAACAGGGGAGGATGGCAAAGCAAACTAGCCCCTGCAACTACAGAAACCCAAACACAATAATCCCAATACTAAGCACTTGCTGCAGCTTGTAGATCTCATGGTATGATTCAAAATTTGGTTGTGTTAGGTTCCATGTCCAAATCCACACAAGTTCATCTGAACCTGGGAGTTGCAGGTTTATTAGTCTCATTGGTATTATTTACAAGTCTAAGGAAAAAGTTATAGCTGTTCTAATGAAGAATGATATAAGTAGCTGTAACTGCCCCTGATATACTCCAGTTCAGCATTGTAAGAGGATGATCAGGTCATGCTCAAGTCAGCTGAAGTTGCTTGAAAGGGTTACTGAGGTCATGGGTAAGGACCATATAGTCTACACTGCTTATGTTTCAGCTTGGCAAAACCTTTGACACTATCCTCCATCCTGGGACTATTAACAAACTCTACCAACTTAAATTTTGCTTGACTGGTAACTGGTCATCTGACAAAACCCATACCTTTAAGGTCAGAGGAATTTGCTCTAGACAGAAAAAACTCACCAGTGGTATCCCACAGGGCCATTTTTTGGTCCTTTCCTCTTTAATATATGTTTATGTGAAACAAACAATGATATCAAGGTACTATGATTAACCAACTTTGCTGATAATTGTAAACAGGGGTTGGTTATCAAATCCCGTTCTGATACTCAGATTCTCCAGCAAAGGTGGATCAAACAAATGGTTGGTCTATTAATCATGGGCATAAATCTCAACAACAAGAAATTCGGCACAGTTTCATTTGATACATCTAGCATCACCACTGCTTACCACATAAATAATATTCAGCTTAAATGCGACTTGTGTGTGAATGTTGACAACAGACTCTGATTTCACAACTATTGCGCAATAATGGTCAAAACATCCTTCTGTCTTGCACAACCTATCATTTGCCATAGATTCCTAAGGTCCAAAGAAGCTATAGCCCCAATTTGTTCATCACTTATTAGACACATCATTGAATGTAATATATACTTCAACATGTTCCACACTAAGCACTAAAGCAAGTCTGAGAGGGATAAGAATTTTTCCCAGCAAAAATATTTCAAGTGTCAGTCACCTTATCTGCTTTGATATACTAAAATCACTTTCTGTCTTCTCAGTGTCATACAAGCTCTGAAGGGATGATGTCTGCTTAGCCTACTGTGCAATGAATGACCCAGAACTCTTTTCACCAAAACAGAACCAGTGAAAGCATATTCCTATTCTGGAACCCTAAACTTAATACTACTACATAAAAAAACATCAGATGGCATGGCATAATCAATAGATAACCAAACATATCCCATTTCTGGAATAGGTCACAACATCTATCAAGCACAGTACTTTACTAGCAACCTTTAAAACAGGTTTGGATGACTGGATGGATGATCTCAAATTTTCACCACAGATACGTGGGAAAGAATACTTAATGGAGGACATTGTTCATATCCTGCCAGTATGGGGTGATATGGCTGAACTTTTTGGTGGTCTCCTTTGACCATAGTCTTAGTGAGAACCTATGAACCCAAATCTTCAGAATTATACTGTAAATCATTGGAAAGGGTGAAAACGCATACAAGAACATCCCCATCCAGGGGAATGACAGAGTATCTGTTTAAAAAGCCAGCTTGCTTGGAGTTATGGGACAGAATCTATTTAATTTTATGTTTTGAAAGAAGGCAGACTGATCTATGTGAGGTGTTTACAACATCTGGATCAACTACTGGAAGACCTGTGTATTGAGTTTCCACTTGTGTGGGTCTGGCCTGGATTTGCATAGCTTGCCTGCCACTGTTTTGCTCTGACTATATGTAAGAAGTTTAAACAGTGAAGGAATGCTGTAGAGCTAACTCCCAAGCTACCATTGCCAGCCGACGTAACTAGAGATCCCTTGATTGTTTATGCGCCAGATCATGGTGATGTTATCTATTATAAACTATAAAGGACCTATGTTCCACAGATAATGTAGGGATCTTATGGCTATGTCTGAACTGTCATGCAGACTTTGCACTTTTACTCCCATTGAAATTGTCCTTTAAACAAAATCTGAGGAATTGGCTAGTACAGATTGCACTGGGCTGGGTGAAAAAAAAGGGAAACTCAGATTCTGAGCCATATGATCCCTTCACCATTTCAGTTCTGACTTGTAAAAGCTTAAGACTGGAATTTGAAAATCCAGTGGATGAGAATGTTGGGTCTATATTTATTTTAGATACCACTGAATCTTTCTCATATGTAACCTAGCAAAGGGAATCATTCTTATTTATAGTTTCATAACTAAGTATTAGGCTAACTGCCCTCGTGGGCAGTTTTTAGCCTAGCCAATTTCCATTTCAAAGTAGAGAATCAAACCCTGAATCTTGTGCCTACGAGGTAAACACCTTAACCATTCTACCAACCCCAAAAGACAAGGCCACAGATATTCTCTGTTTATTTAAGTAGCTGCCTTTGTGAGGCATTTTAAGCCCAGCCAATTTTCCCTCAGAGGTGAAAACCTTACCCTGTACCTTGTGTCTGTGAGGTAAACACCTTAACTATTATGTTAACCTCAATACCAGTAAAGTGTTACATCATAACCTCTGCTTGGAAAGCCCCATTGCACTATGTTGCAAATTCTCAATCAAGTAACTACTGATGCTCTGAAATGCAACTTAAACTAATTTTGTCATTTTAAAGGACAGGTACAGTACTTAATGAGATTTGAACTCATGACCCCGGTTTACTAAACCAGTGCTAGAAACTATAAGACCTAGAATTCTTAGAAATTCTCTTTCTGTAGCTAGAGGCTGTTTGAAAAGTTTAGAAGTTTCTCAAATACAAATTCACCTTCTCTTGAGGAAAGAATGCCTTCTGAGACATAGTATCAGTTTGGCAATCTTGAAACACAATCAATCCTGTGTGACAGAGATAGTACAAACATTTGCTAATTTATTTGGAATCCAAGATGTTCAAAAAGGGAGGACACGTTTTTTAAGGACTCTTGACTACTGGGAAAAGACTCTGCACAAATAAGCAAGTCATGTAAATAAGTAAAAATGTGGATACTTGCAAAATGCAGTGCACCACTACTGGGGCTGGACACTTTGTAAATACTCTTGGTACAGTGGACAGCCCAAAGAGCAATACACAGAACTGATAATGTGATCTAGAGACAAGAAATTTCCAAAGTCTCTTGTAGTTGCTTGCTATTGGAATGTGATGGTAAGCATCTTTAAGGTCTAAGGTCGCTGTATGTCTCTGATCATGTGATCAGACCTAACACTGATCGATGGGTTAGGGATCTTGAACATTGGCATCCTTATCAAATGACTGAAATTAGACAGATCCAGCACCAGTCTCCAAGAGTGCTCCTCTTTTGAACTAGAAACATTCTGGATTAAAAGCTTTTTCCCATTTAATCTGTAGGAATAAACACCATGACTCCTGCATCTACCATATGTTGGAGCACTGGAGGAAACAGTTCTGTTTGACTGGGAGGTGGGGTATCCCTTGAAAGCAGGCAGCCTTTCCAACAATCACTAGCAACACATTTGTCTGAAACAATCTAATGACAAAAGGGTCTATATCATATGAGTTTTTGTTGTATCTTTCAGCTTTCCCGGCCAGGGGTCACCACAGCGGAACTCCGGTCCGCTAAAGATTTTTACATGCCGAGTTACCAGCCCTGATGCACAACCTTCAATGAAGGTACGCCCATTCATGCATGTCTCCATGCAGAAGACGCTCTAGCTGAGAATCGAACCAGACAGCGTCTTACTGTGAGGCGACAATGCTACTACAGCACCACCACCGCGGGTCTATATCATATGAGTAAATCGCACAAATTGCGAATGCTCATAATATCGAATGTACTGGACCTCAAACTTCCTATTGTGGGGGGTTGTGCCCCACACACTCCCCGCTAAATATATATTCCAACTCCGAGATCGCACTACAGTGAGGAAAGGGCAAATATCTCTTTCTTCATTGTAGCGCGATCTAAGAAAAAGCACTTTGAGGTGCGGTACGTTTGATATTATGGGCGTTTGCAATTTGTGCAATTCGGTCATATGATATAGACCCTGCCAAAGGGAGCATTTACATTTAGTTTTGTTGAAATAGGAAGAGGTGTTGGGACAAGATTGGGGGGAGGGGGTGACCTGGCTTCTGGCATACTCATTCCAAGGAAGGCACCTGACCCTTTTAAGAAAAAGGTCCTTTCTTTTAGGTTTTCATTGAAACTCTCCTGCCATTTCTTCTGTGAAGTCTTTCTAGTGGATGAAGGTCCTGAATGCTTATTTTGTCTCTTAAAATGAATTGAAGATTTAGAGGTAACTAATTTTGTGACTTTGCTTTAATTTACCTATGCCATTCCATTTTTTTTGAGCACCTGTGTAGCAGAAGGCCCAAATAAAGCCTCACTATTTACAAGGGAATTCAAAATTTCAGATTTTATGTCATAAAAAACTTTTGGTTTGTACCCAGGCAATTCTTCTGAAGTCTTCAGTAGAAGCCCAGTGTGCAGTGTCAACATAATCATACATACTTTTTAAGGCATGCTTAGAAACATGAGACAAGTTAACCACAGTCTGATTCAAGTAAATTCCCACTTCAAGACACAGAGAAGCAGAAAAGTCTTAAAGGCACTTGTATGCATAAACTTCCACATGTAACCCTTGTAATTAGGAATTCTAAAGGTGAAAGTAGAGGAAGAAAAGATTTACCCTCTTTGTCGCCGGGAACTGAGTTATGGGTGGTAAGGTACCTGTTCCCTTTAAGAACAGTGCTAGAGAAAGCAGCTGGGTCTGCGCCGAAATAAGAAATAAGAATGTTTTAATTTGAGAGACTTTATGCAATTTACCTGGCTTTTTAGGTAGAAATAGTTGAGAGTCAAAAGTATTATAGCAAGCATTAAAAGCATCCTACAAGGCTGGCCTAATAGGAGGAATGGGTGCAGTATGTGGGGCTTCTTTTTATAATAAATCATAATATCATCCCAGTTCAAGGGGGACATTCACCTTTGGTCAAGTAAATGTACCCTTCAGCCAGTAGACAGTCAGAAATGGAACAAAAAATGTTCACATTCAGGGCCACAGTCTAAAGAATCAGAGTCTTGGACTATGGAAACTTCAAGTGACATTACCATGTCTCTGTCTAAATCAGAAAATTCTGAACAGACATCTGCAGACTTTTGAGAAAGGGAAGAAGAAAAAACTTGATGCACCTGACATCAATGATTAAAAGTCTGCAACAAACTCCAAACTAAGTTAATAACACCATCTTTAGCCATAAAAAACATTTATTTTGTGTCACAACAAATGATTTTATATTTCTTTCTTCTAGGTACATCTACAGACAAAGAACAAGAAGGGAAAAGCTTATCATTCCAATAGATGTCTCTTTCACTGGCCACACGAGAAAGTTTCTCCCCGTTTTATTTTCAATACCTAAAATGGATGATTCTCCCATGCCTACATTGGAAACTGGAACAACTGAAGAGGACATTTCTAACCCCTGATCTAATAGAGGGATTCAAGGAAACCAGTAAATGGTCTGAGGAACCAGCAGTAACCATTGCCATGTCACTTACCATCAAGTAGGTTACTGACAGAACCCTCACTATGGGCAAGGGATTGTGCTTTGACTGTTTCTTTTTCTTTTTATGGTCTGTTGGAGGAAGGAACAGCATGGCTGGGAAAAGTATTCATGCTGTAGCTGGGAAAGATGGCTTATTGATAGTAACATACACAATAAGGTGTCCATCAGAAGGTAATATATCACTTAGCTCATGCAAGCAGCACACAAGCTTCCCAAAATTTCAAAATCTCAACACCAAGTTAAAAGCTGTACAGAAACTAGACCTGTCAAAAAAATAGAATTATTTTACCCATAGTGAACCACTAGAAAACCAAAATCAAATCAACTGTCTCAAAGTATACACAAGGACATACTATCCAATCTAGAAATCTTTGAGAGTAAAATAAAGCTCTTAGCTTAAAAAACATTTTAGATACTTAGAAAGCAATTCCTAGACTGAAATAATAGCACTCGAGGAATGTCTGTACACATTCTTGAAAAGTCAAATTTCTTACAGTGATACACCACAATTCTGAGAGAAATAAAACAAATATATAAAATAATCTGTTTGAAGGAAAGTTTTAGTCCAATGCTAATCAAGTAGAGCCTCAGAGATACATCTGCACGAGGTGGCAAGAAAACACTGAAAATCTTAAGTTATTCCAGCTGTTTTTATAGCAATTCCAAAAGGGCTCAGTCTATAAGTAGCCAAAGTGACAGTGTGGAGGGTGGTAAAACTTTTGGAAGCTGGCATTTTGCTTTATCCTTGGCAGGAAACATCTCATAGGCTACTGAAGCAGTGAGGATAATGGTCATCTGATTAATTCTCTTTTGAGGAAAGTTCAAATATTTAAAGATGGTCCATTGTTCACAACTTTGAATTTAGAGTTTATTAAATGTCTGAATTCCAAATGATAAAGAACTTGAAAGATGTAAACACAAAATTAAAATGTGATCTTGCTGATTATCATAATTTATTTGATTTTATTCATTTATTTATTTTATTTATTCAATTATAAATGTACTCATTTTATAAATCAGAGACAGAAAGGTTAGATAGGTTTCATGAACATTAACGACACTTCTTCAATGGGCAATAAGGGAAGATTTTAAAGAAAAAAAAAGACATCCTCCCTCAAGCCTATTTTATGGAATACTAATTGCACCTCCAATTCCTACTATTTTTCTAATGCATATACTTAAGATGGTTTGAGAAAAATTTCTTCAGAATCAATCACCCCCATCCAAATCAAAATGTAAACTCCATTCCAAGTACAAATAGGAAGCACAACCATAAGATCAATGGATTTCAAGGTAATAAAATTATTTCAGTGACTTCAGTAATGGACTCTACAGAGTCTAAGTTAGTAGTCAGTTTATTTAATTCAGCCACTAATACTTCTGCACTAAAACTGTTGAATAATGGCTCACATTCTTACAATCCTTTTATCTGTCTTATTTCTAAACTCTGCGTGATTTGAAGGCTTTTTGCTAGATATTCAAATCTAACATATTGGGTTCTGCACACACAGTGATTCTAACACTGAAACTGATTCAGTTCTTAATGTTCACTGTTAATAGCTTGAAAAGTTTTGAAGAACTTGTGTTAAATGAGTTATTTATGAATCAGAGGGAGATATATATGTTATTTTCTGCAAACGTATATGAGGATGAGAAGAATGCTCTGATTCCTTTGAACAATTATCCTGATGTGTTGTTGCTGTATAGCATGATAAGGAGGGGGATGCTGCTGCTCTTTGGGATGAGAAGGACTGTTGTACTGAAGCCAACAGACAATTGAACATTGTGTTTCATCTACAGTGTGGTGACCTAGTTAATATTTAAGCAATCGGTGTATGATCTCCTTTAACTCTTTATAGCTGCTTTGTAGGATACTAGGTGCATGCTAGCCACTGATTTTTAAATTAAGCTGTAAAAAAGGATTAAGTTTTGATACTCTTCGGTGCATTTAGTGTTTATGAAAATGTGAATGGGAAAGTACATAAAATATAATTTATTTTAGGGGTGGGCCTTCATAATATTATCTAAAGACCATAAGCTGTAGTGAATGAAAAAGGGAATGGTGGGACATTTAATCTCAATTAACATTTCAGGTTTATAGATAAGATTAGTACTAGGCTAACTGCCCTCATGGGCCATTTTCAGCCTAGCTCTCTCTCTCGCTATTGAAATAGTTGTCATCTACTCCATTCAATCGGCTGCTCCTTGACAGAGTGAGTAAGTGTGAACTATTAGCAAGTGTTTTAATCACTGAAATGTTTTGATTTCAGATGATAAGAACACTGAATGCATGTGGTTAAGGTAAGAGTGGGTTTGGAAAACTAATGCTGAAACTTTCAGTTATTATGAGGGTTTCGGCAGTTGGTGGTGTGAGCATTTGTTTGATTGTATGTGGGTGATGGTTAGGGTAAGGGCTAAGTAAAGAGAAATTTTGGTGTTGTGCTTATGTGTGTGTGTGTGTGTGTGTGTGTGTGTGTGTGTGTGTGTGTGTGTGTGTGTGTGTGTGTCAGAATGTCTTGCGTTCAAATGTGAAGTGCAAGTTTAGGGGCAAGGTTGAGGTTAGCAGGCATTTTGTAAGGTAAAAGCCCCTGTCCACCTTACTAATTAATGTTCATTCTAAACCTGATCCTGCCCTTACCATGAACTATAACCTTACACATTTAGTTCTTGAGAAACATTGTATCTGATGAAGTTTAATGGATAAAAAGTGTTCCTTACCTTGATTGAAATGGACAATGTAAAGCTCAAAGTAGGATTGCTTTGTGTTTTATTACTTGCACTTGAAAATGTGCACATTTTATTCTGGTTAGCTGTCCACCTGGAAAATACCTATTGTAGTATAACAATGGATTACTTTGAACAGAAAAGGTTTTTCCTTTCCTTTGTCCATTAACATATGTGAAGGATGCAAATTTAAAGTAGAACTCTAAGATGAAAATTCAGATGGCAATACTCCAGATAAACATGAAAACAATCCATTAAAAATATATGATGACATTCTCAAGAAAGCCTTTCTATTCAATCTTCAAAAGCCTCAGCATAATAATCAAATGCAAATACACTGTATAAAGCACTGCAGGACAATTAGAGAGTTGCTTTTTTACAGCATTATAATGATTTAGGAATACACTGAACTTTGTGGGAGATGGTTGTAATAAATCTAACTTGGCTCCAATATCATTTTGAAACATATTCAACCAGACATTACCATAATGTTATTGTAGAAGTGCCAATGCCTTCCCCATGAATGACTGAGACATGATTATTTTAAACCAGTTCTTTGTTTGCAACTGTTCAAGTAAAGGAGAGCAAGCCTCTTTGCATACCCTATTTGGGAGGCTTTGAATCACAACACCCACCCACTTATATACCATCTTAATATGCAATAGTAGAGAAAGGAGAAACTTCCCAATACATCACATCCTGTTACCAAAGCCTCTCTTTGCAACTGTGTCATGCCATTCTCACTAAAAAGAGGTTAACATTTTTAAGGAGCATCTGTCAATAAGATCGTTATACTTTAAGGAAATCTGTTGAGTGCTTGTTCTGTAATTATAATGTTTTCCAACATTTCAGAATAGTAACTTAAGGCCTAAATATCCACTTACCGACCAATAATAGTGCTTATTTCAGCAACAAAAATGAATTATGCTCTCTTCTGGTTTTGTTTTGCATTCTCCATTCTTCACAATAAGCTTCAAGTGTGAGATTAAAGCATTCTAAAATGATATTCGTAATGTTATGTTATTAACAGCCTGTAGAGTTTACACATGAGAAAAAGAATTAAATATATTGCCCATTTTTAACTGGGTTCTGTTTAAAATTCCTGAATCGCATTATTAAAGTTATCCCCATTTATATTGAAGAAATATTTTTTTTCTTATTTTGGCATCTAGGACTGAGTTTTCCATTAGCGTAACAAGGGCGGTATGAAAGATGCAGCTGCCCCTGGTGCAAAGTGTTAGGAGTTATATTTAAGTAGTACAGTTCCTGCATTACTGTTTACTGGTTCTTTCGTTTTGCACTTTGCTTGAAGAGCTGAGTGGGGCATGGGTCTTGCTGCTGGAAGGAGATTCGTACAAATGTATGACTTGCTAAAGTGAAAAGCAAAGGCTGTTTTTTTCTTTTTCTTCTTTTTCTTGTTGTTGTTTGTTCAAGAGCTGAGGTAAATGGGACATGAATTGGTAGAAATGTTCCAACTAGCTTCCTTTGAAAAGCTAAAAAGGTATGGGTATAAGTCTGGCTGTACAAAACCAATTCTGTACTAACTGGCTTGATACAAAGTCAGTGTCTTTCTTTTTTTCTTTTGCTTTATTTTATTTAAGAGCTGAGGGCATGTGGATCTATAACAGGAATGGCCACCATACATCAAATGAGTCAGCTATGGCACTGAAGTACTTTAGTGCACTTAGTGGAAAGACTTCAGTTCCATTTCATGTCATTACTTCTCCCTGTCTTGTGCCATGGCTAGTTTATGTTGGCATTTCCTCTGCTCACCTGTGGCTTTCATATTTTTCAACATTTTAACTGTTTTGATCTTGGTGCATCTTACCTCTAACTTCATATCTAGTGTCCTTAATTCAAGCTGCATTTTAATATCATCAGAGTGCACACTTGGTTGTCTATGAGAGGCTTGTCACAGCTAATAGTCCTTGTGAGTTCGTCTACCCATACAATGGACTGAACTTTAAATGTAGACATTGGAGCTATTAAATAATCTTTATTCATAACAGCATCAAGCAGTACCCTTGATTTGCACCCCTTAACCAGCTGTAATACTATACTTTTTTTTAGTTTTCCTCAGAGCTAATCATGGCTGTGTCCTATCTTCATTGTCTAAAAAATAAACAAATTGCTGTGTGATACATACTGCAGAATATTTTACCTTGTGGCTGAAAGGGTACAAAAACTTCTTGGTGACAAAAATTCTTTGCAGACTATTTTTCATGCACAGAGTGACTAACATTGTTTTTTAGGAAGGCTTCTATGACAGTACCATTTTTATTCATTCATTGTACACTCTGCCACTAAACACATTCTTAATATGATACCAAAACCTCAGTTACTGTACTGTGTTCCATTGAGGCAACCAACATTAATGAATAGTAGCTGAAAGTCAAAAAGTTTCCTTTCGAAAAGGCAAATACAGTCACGCTAATGCCATAGGTATACTCTTTACTAATAAAATAAGGCATCATCAGCAAACCTTTGGAAAATGGACAAATAAAACTCTATAGTTTAAGAAATAACTATTATTCATACAGGACAGTACTGAAATTGTGAGAGGAAATAAAACAAAAAATGATAACGTTTTATTAGGACAAATAAATTAAAGGAAAAGTCTAAATGTATATGTCATGAATTCATCTAATTAATATAGATGCCTAAAGCATCATGGAGAAAATAATGCCCAAATTTATGATCCAGAAATCCTTGTTTTGACTTTTTCTGTAAGCTAAACTTTACCAAAATAAAATAAAAGTCCTTGGAAAACAGAAAGAAAAGGACAGTGGGTGGGCAAGTTATGTGCAGTCCATCAAAGTTCAGTTTCAGTCTCAGACAAAATATCATAAATTAAATAAAATATCATTAATTAAAACATGATCCATAATTAAAACACTGAAACAAACAAAATTTCATCAGTAGGAAAAGAATATATTCACAAAATCTGTAAAAGGGCATTAGTTAAAAAGCATGAAAAGCTTAAAAAAATAGATAAAATCAATTTGTAACTAAACAGTATATGAATAGGATGCATATGAAATTCATATAAAAATCAAATCCACTGTAATGCTGCCAGATATGATAGCTGAAAGGTAATAATGGAAAAAATACTAAAAATATTAAAAATATGTACTATTTATAATTTAGCCACCTTTAACTTTAAGACAGGTAAGGCAGATATATAAATATATATATATATATATATATATATATATATATATATATGTTTACTATTGTTTGTTCGAACAGAAAAACATTTTCCATTCAAATAAACGAATGGTAATGCCGAAAGTAAAAAAAAATAACGTTCACAATGTTGAAACAAATGTTCAACGCCATTTGACTTGACATTGTTGTTGAAACCACCACGTCATAGCCATATAGGAGCTGATGTAAATCAAACTTATATACAGCTATCATGTTTTTGCAGGGGGCAAGCACCCCTGCACCCCCCCATGTGAGGGGCTGCCCCCCCCATACCCTCCACTTATATATTCTAACTCCGAGATTGCACTACAGTGGGGATGTTGATGAATTTCCACTCCCCACTGTACCACAATCTCTGTGCAGATAGTCGATTTACACTTATGTGAATGCAGTTGTGCATTCGCATAAGTGGAGTTGACTATCTGGTGCAAAACTGTGCATTCGACATTCTGTTTTTCATCACATTGCAGCCGATAGAATGTCATTTGCACAAACAATATATATATATATATATATATATATATATATATATATATATATATATATATATATATATATATATATATATATATATATATATATATATATACACTCAATTAGCCCTGGATGGGCAGATGCATTAAGTTTAAGTTGCCAGGATAGCTCTCAGTATTCAAGTCTGGTCTTTCAAGGTCCACCTCGATTGTTCAATTTAACAATTTCAAGAATACCAGATACAAATTTGGAAAACTTTGCACACGTCTGTGTGTGTTTAAACAGGTAATTATTGGTGTTAGATTTTTCAGAACTGTAACTGTGTTTATAAATCTTATGTCAAAAATGCCATTCAGTTTTTCTGATGTAAAACACAGTGCAGGCTGAGCAAGTGTCTATATAATCCAGCCCTGTAATCTACAATGTGCATCTGCCAGTGGTATCTTGATATGAAGGTGATTTTGAGGGTAATAAAATCTTTTTCCATAACAAAGGAATATTGACCACATGCTCCACATTTCCTAGTCCCTTTAGATATCAAGAACCCTTATTCATCCAAATGCTGTTCTAGGATTTGTAGGATAGATTTAACATTTTTCCCAACTTTTGACACACAAAGATCAGCTTGCTACCCAAAGTTTTGAAAATCTCATTAACTTTAAGAATTTTCCAATTACTAGGAATGACATCATTAGTTTAATTAGTAATTAAGTTATAAGTCAATAAAAATGCATTATTAAAGGATTTGAGTCCCAGGTTATGTGTCATGGGGTTGTGGGAGTTATTATAGGAAGTAAATTCCATTCCAATTAGAGAAAAAATTTGGAACCTCAACCTCTGGATAATACGTCCTTAACTTCAAACCAAAATTATTAGGGTAACCGCATTCAAGGAACATGTCGGTGATTCAATTAAATGTATTAATAAATAAATCAAAGTCCAAAGACATGCAGGCTGCCCAATTAAGTTGTTCCCTATAAATGTTTTTTTTTCTGCAGTGATGTGGGTGACAACTACTGTAGTGTACGTAGCCATTAGAAAAAAGTTGGGTTTCTATACCCAGCCAAATGGAACTGGTGGTTGATTTTATCCTTAGAAATAGTCACATCCAAATAATAAGTGAAATCATGGGAAAAATTTGATGTAATATTTAAAAAAACTGGTTGGTTCTTTACTATATAAAATTAAATCATTTAACATTTTAGCTGTGCCAGGCCATAAATAAAGATGTCATCAAAAAAGCATAAATATGTATGCCAGTTTGTATTAAAAGATGAGTAAAAAACAAACTCCTTTTCCAAGGCATACATAACCAAATTGGCATATATAGGAGTGCACCCCACCATAGCTACTGCTCAAGATTGTCAGAAGAATTCACCCTCAAAATAAAAAAAAATTGTTGGAGAAGATGAGATCCATGGATGGAACTAAAAAATTGAGTTGATAATCTTGAAAACAAGTGAGCTCATTGATAGCTATGTGAAAAAGTTCTACACCAATGTTGTGTGTAATACATGTAAAATGATCAGCTACATTAATGGCAACAAAGATAACAGATTCACCATGATGTTCATGCTTCATTTTGGTTAAAAAATCCCAAAAGTCATTGATTATATGGTCTATGAAGATACCCTTCAAAATGCAGTCAATGAATATGGCTAAAGGGTAAGTTTTAGACCATTAACCAACAATAATAAGTCTGTACGGTGGGTCAGCAATGTCTTTGTGAACTTTGAGAATTCCAAGAATAGCTGGAATGAGTGGAGATTTGTTTAGTTAAAAAGTTGTACATTTCAGCAGTAATGGTGCCCTGTAATATGCTGTCAATCAAAAACAAGTTAATTTTCTTATAAACAATATTGATTTCATTTTTGGAAATGGAACCATATTTGGTAGTGTTGTATAGCATACTAAACATTTTACTGATGTAATCAATTTTAAATGTCAAAATGATACCCCCCCCCTTTATCATGTTTCATAGCTCTGATTTCATGATTAGATCCAAGTTCATTAAGTAATGTGTTTTCATTTTTGTCAAGATTGAAAAAACTGGTTGGAGTATCTTGGTAGTGCTTGCAAATATCTTTTTCATGGCTCTTTTCACAAAATGAGAAAATAGGGTCTGTTGGGGGATCAGATTCATAGTGATCTATTGTATGTGGAAAATTTTTGTAGGGCCATCATCACTGGATTCACACTCAAACATAGCAGTAGCTGGTGATAAATTGCTGTTAAAAAACCTATTTGGGAAGTAGGAGCTGATTTGGGCTAAGGGTAAACACAATGAGTGGTGTAATCATGTTTACCCTTGTCAGCTTCTTTTCTTTTCTAATAATATTGTTTTTCACTTGTTGATCAATTTTAGAAAAAAAATCCTTTCATATTTAAATTTGTTGGTATCAAAGAGTAAATCAATGGTAATAATCACTTCAATAAATTCACTTCAGTCACTTCATCAAATAATTGATTAATTTGTCTATTAGAAGTTCAAGTCCATACCTATCAAACATGGCTATAAGTTCAAAATATTCATTACTACCAGCTCTTCACACCTTCTTAAGGCATTTAAAAGTCCTTAGCTCCATAGGCACCCATTTGTTCTTAAAACATTTATTCAAATATAAATTGTCAATTTGTAAATTACGCACCTTAGATAGCTTCTTATCAAAAGTGTCCAGTAGAGAAGCTAATGAGGTGTCTGTATTCGTCACTGTAGTAAAGGAAAATTGTAAATCCTTGTTAAGTCATTCCTGGAAATTAACCTGGTTGGAAGGCCATTCAGAATAATCCAAAGCTTCATAGTTGTAAATGCAAATTGTGCTAGGTATAGTAAAATGTGATCCAGCTGTAGTATTCAAAGTAAAAACTCCCAATTGTTCATTATTAAAACTGGAAACTTGTACTGTGCAAATGATTCCACTATCTTTAATTGCAAAAAAAAATATTCAGTGTGGAATTCAAAGTACTTCAATAAGTTGAGTAAGATTGCCTTGTGGAGAGGATAAAGGGGTTGTTTCAAAAATCTTGTCAGTATCAGCAAAATCACTGCCATTAACACTGAATGAACAACTTGGAGGCTCCATCATGAGATGGTATATTCCACACACTGCCACACTGAACAGAAAGAGCAGTAATCAATCAAATGCAATGTGTGACTGTGCAATCAAAAGAAAGTAAACACAGCAGTAACTTGGCCCTCATAGTGTGTAGGAACAGACCAAAAAGTCAGGTCAAATAATAAACTAATAATCTTCCTTTTAATCAAAAATAAAAACTGAACAAAGACAATGGTTTAGTGTTTTCATCCCAACAGTTATTAGGAACTTCATCAGACATTATGCAAAGAGGAAGTGGTAGTATATATAAAGATTAGAGTGAGGTCAAAGGTTACCGTTAATTAAATCATGATCCGTAATTAAAACATAGAATCAGTAAACAAATGAATTTCATCACTAAGACAAGACTATATACACCAAATATGTAAAAGGACATTATAACATATAATGTTGGTAATGACTAGGTCTAGGATATTGCTGCCCCTGGTGGGGGTGTGGATAAGTTGATCCAAGGCATTAGAATTTATGAATTCCAGAAAACGTTGAGCACAAGAGTTGGTACATGAGTAGTTTTCCCAGTTAATGGTGGGGTAGTTGAAATCGCCCATTATTAGGGTGTTAGGTTTTATCCTAATATTTTCCAGTGTATCAAGAAATGAGGAGTGGGAATCCTGTGACATGGTGGGGGATCTGTAGCAAGCTAAAATTTGCACTGCGGTCTTGCCCAGAGTTAGTTGCACTTGGATAATGTCAGATGCATTATGCTGAGCAACTAGCCTGGAGGTATGGATATCCTTAATGAATATTGACACGCCTCCGCCTTTAGTGCTTTGGTCCAAGTTAGGTGGCCGAAAGGTGTGGTATGAATTATAGCCTGGTAATGCAGGGGTGCTCTCTGGAGCCTTGGACCAGGTCTCTGTCACTGCACAGATGTCGATGTTCACCATTTTAAGGAGTGCCTCGACTGAGTGCATTTTGAGGTTTAGACTTCTAGCACTGAGCATTACCCACAGATTTTGCTTGCTTGTACCTGTTACAGTGGTGTATTTGTCATTTGAGTCTTGCTTAAAAAAGGCACTATAGGAGTGGCAAGAGCTTTAGACAGTATCCGGAATCCCAAGGGTGACAGGTGCAGGCCATCTCTGGCAAAGCATCGTGGTTTGTCGATCATGTCATCCCAGGCAGACAGATACTGGATCCCCTTAGAATGACATCAGAAGCTTAGCCAATTGTTGAAGTCAATCATTTTGTCCTTGTACTGTGGTATCATTCTGGGTAATGGCAGGATGCTACTCAGGGCTAGGGTCGTACCTGCCTGGGCTACAAGATCATGTCTCTTTTCATGTAGTGCAGGGAGGTATGTCTCAGGTCATTCATACCAACATGGACAATGACAGAGTCATATTTGTACTTGCTGTGGAGTGACCTAAGTGCTTGCGTTATGTGCCAGATCCTGGCACCTGCCAGGCAGCTGACAGTGACTTTCTCCTTGTTTAGCCAGGTGAGTGGAACATCAGTGTGCCTGACTATAGAGTCACCTATGACTAGAGTGTTAGGCACGTTGTTATCCCTTATGGGCTGTGGTTGAGT